>NW_027394276.1:8856865-9156865 GCF_049309525.1 Garra rufa | reverse complement strand
CAAAATATTCCTTGGGTCAGACCGAGAACATTGATACCCATTATGCCAAAATTGGCCTAACTTCCTGTTCGCCATTTTGATGAATGTAGAAAACCTACTTTTTCGAACTCCTCCTAGACCGTTAGTCGGATTTTCACCAAATTTGACTCGGATCATCTTCAGACCATGCTGACAAAAAGTTATGGATTTTGTGTCGATATTCGAAACCGTTTTCATTTAACGCATCAACGAATTTGCAGGTAAGATGCCAAAGCGAATCAGAAGCTGTATCTCTGCAAAGCTTTGAGATATTTGCACCAAATTTGGTATGTGGCATTAACACCTCACACTGATGACACCACATCAATTTGGTAGCAGCGCCACCTATTGGTCAAGAGTAATGAAGCATTCATTAACTATAAGTTTTAAAATGAACAAAAATGCTAATAACTGTAGATAGCATGAGCCTATTGTAATAAAACTGGTCTCAAAATATTCCTTGGGTCATGCCGACAACATAGATACCAATTATGAAACAGTTGGCCAAACTCCCTGTCCGCCATTTTGATTTATGTTGAAAACCTACTTTTTCGAACTAGTCCTAGACCGTTCGTCCGATTTTCACCAAAATCGAGTCAGATCATCTTCAGACTGTCCTGACAAAAAGTTATGGATTTCATGATGATAGATGAAACCGTTTTCGTATAGCGCCTCTATAAATTTAAGGCTTGATGTGAAAATGACTCTAAGGCTATATCTTTGGAAAATTTTGACATAATGGCACCAAACTTTGTGTGCACGTTTGTCACCTCACACTAAACACACCACATGGATTTGAGAACAGCGCCACCTGTTGGTCAAACGTAATAAGCATTAAATCATATCAGTAGGCGTTCTACACCATTTTTCTGTAATTTTCACTGAAATCCTCTTAAAATTGCTTCCTTTTCGTTATTGTTGCAGTTGGTCTGCTGTTCCTGCCATCGTTAGCTCCTCATTTTCCGCTTTGAGTGCTTGGCCCCGTAATTGCTGCTTGCAGCTATATTTATTATTATTATTATTCTTCCGCCGCAAGTCTATGGCAGCCCATAGAACCGCTTGCGGGAAAGTTGTATAATTTGGCACACTGATAGAGGACCGTCCCAACATTAACCAAAGGAAGTTTAGAGTCTCTAACTCAAACTCTCTAGCGCCACCACTTGTCCAAACTTTCACTTTCTTTTTGCTAATAACTTTTGAACCATAAGCCACAAAATCAAATTTCCAATTTTCCCTGAATCCTTGGGTCATGCCGAGTCGAATGAACACCAAATTTCAAAAATCGTAAGGTTTCGTTTTTTTACTAAAATTATTTGTTTGTAAAACCTACCTTTTCGAACTCGTCCTAGACGGTTTGTCTGATTTACACCAAAATTGGCTCAGATCATCTTCAGACCATGCTGGCAAAAAGTTATGGAATTCAAGTTGATTGGACAAACCGTTCTCGAATAACGCGCTAATTAATTCTACGAAAAGCGTTCAAAAATGGAAGTGAGGCCATATCTCCGCAACGCTTTGGAATATTGAGACCAAACTTGGTGTGTGTTGTAACAAGCATGACCTGAGGCTACCTGCAGTGTTTCGTCACAGTGCCACCTAGTGGTCAGGAGTTATGAAAAATGGCTATTTTTGCTTATAACTTCTCAGTGGTTTGACCAAAAATCTCAAAACTGGTCTTGTTAGATTCGGAGGAGCATGCCGAGTCGACCCATATCCAATTTTCCCATGTCAGCCATTTTGGGTGTCGGCCATTTTGAATTTAGATTTAAAATGCTGTATCTTGAGAACGGATTAACGTATCGTTTCGACAATAATTACAAAAATGTTCGGCACCATGCCCTGAATGTAAATACCAATTTTGGGGCCAGCGCCACCTTGTGGTCAAAAGTTATAACGAAATTTCGAAAAATGCTAATAACTTCTGAAAAAAATGGCTTATTGTAATAAAAGTGATCTCAAAATATTCCTTGGGTCAGACCGAGAACATTGATACCCATTATGCCAAAATTGGCCTAACTTCCTGTTCGCCATTTTGATTAACGTAGAAAACCTACTTTTTCGAACTCCTCCTAGACCGTTAGTCGGATTTTCACCAAATTTGACTCGGATCATCTTCAGACCATGCTGACAAAAAGTTATGGATTTCGTGTCGATATTCGAAACCGTTTTCATTTAACGCATCAACGAATTTGCAGGTAAGATGCCAAAGCGCATCGGAAGCTGTATCTCTGCAAAGCTTTGAGATATTTGCACCAAATTTGGTATGTGGCATTAACACCTCACACTGATGACACCACATTAATTTGGTAGCAGCGCCACCTATTGGTCAACAGTAATGAACCATTCATTAACCATTAGTTTTAAAATGATCAAAAATGCTAATAACTGTAGATAGCATTAGCCTATTGTAATGAAACTTGTCTCAAAATATTCCTTGGGTAATGCCGACAACACAGATACCAATTATGCCACAGTTGGCCAATTTTCCTGTCCGCCATTTTGATCTATGTTGAAAACCTACTTTTTAGAACTAGTTCTAGACCGTTCATCCGATTCTCACCAAAATTGAGTCAGATCATCTTCAGACTGTGCTGACAAAAAGTTATGAATTTCATGATGATAGATGAAACCGTTTTCGTATAGCGCCTCTCTAAATTTAAGGCTTGATGTGAAAATGACTCTAAGGCTATATCTTTGGAAAATTTTGACATAATGACACCAAACTTTGTGTGCACGTTTGTCATCTCACACTAAACACACCACATCGATTTGATAACAGCGCCACCTGTTGGTCAAACCCAATAAGCCATAAATCATATCAGTAGGCGTTCTACATCATTTTTCTGTCGTTTTGACTAAAATCATCCTAAAATGGCTTCTTTTTACTTATTGTTGCAGTTGGTCTGCTGTTCCTGCCATCCTTAGCTCCTCATTTTCCCCTTTGAGTGCTTGGCCCCGTAATTGCTGCTTGCAGCTATATTTAGGGGCCAAGCACCGAAGGTGCGAAGGCACCTATTGTTTTCGTTAGAATTCTTCTTCTTATTATTAGGGGCCAAGCACCGAAGGTGCGAAGGCACCTATTGTTTTCGTTAGAATTCTTCTTATTAGGGGCCAAGCACCGAAGGTGCGAAGGCACCTATTGTTTTCGTTAGAATTCTTATTAGGGGTTCGAGTGCGTAGCACTGAATCCCTATTGTATTTGTTAGGATTTTTATTATTATTATTCCGCCCTAAAACTGAACGTGCAGCCCAAACCGTAAGGCCTAGAGACTTGAAACTTGGTCAGATTGTCGGGACTCCGGCCAGAATCGAGGATACATAGACTCGCCCCAATCGGACTATAGGTGGCGCTACAGCGCAAAAAAGTCATTTTTTGCCATAATCTCATAAACCGTTTGTCGTAGACTGAAAAACTTTACATCGTTGTGTTCCTTGGGTCAGGCCGAACAAAAGTGTATTACAAAATTTTTGAGTTGCGACGCACGGTTGACCCCGAAAAATGGACATGAAGCCGAAACCTACTTTTGCGAACTAGTCCTAGGTTTTTCACCCGATCGGAACCAAACCAGTGCAGAAAAATTCTCTGGACACTGAATATCAATAATTATCAAAAAAAAGTTGAATTTTTCACTCACGGTCGTAAAGGACCACCAAAACGTTCGAAAGTGAGGGGTCAATTTTACTAAAATGGCTATAACATTTGAACGGAATGAGATATCTTCACCAAACTCGGTACACATGTGTACAAGCTCGGTCCTTGGTCAAATCAAAACAAATTTTGGAGCTTGACCACTTGGTGGCGCTATAAGACTGAAAAAACATATTTTTGGCTATAAATACACCGCAGTTAGTCCGATCGACTTGAAAATTGGTATGTAGACTCTTGGTCCAAAGGGGCACAAGGGTCTATGGGGACATTGGCGTATCTCAAAAAACATGGCCGCCATTGGCCAATGAAGTTTGAGCACCTATTTGACAAGGTTAGCGGAGGTCAATCAGAACGAAACTCGGTGGGCATGTTCGAATCACAGCCCTAAAGGTCTGTAAGAATTTTGAAAGAAATCGGCCACTAGTTGGCGCTAATGAGATTTTTTGGCTCTGGAATCGCGCGGCGTTTCACACATCCACACAATATGCATATCATTTGATAGATCTCCTCATGCCGAGAAAAATTGCTTCAAGAACCATTGCTGTCAATCAAATCGTTCATTAATTATTCACAAATATGTTAAAAACCTACTTTTGCGAACTAGTCCTAGGTTTTTCACCCGATCTGGATCAAACCACTGCAGTAATATTCTGTGGACTCTCTAGATCAATAATTATCAAAAAAATGTGGAATTTTGTCCTTTGGTTGGCTATAATGGGCTCATTTATTAAAGGAGGCGTGGCAACATATATACAAAAGCCTATAAAACCTAAACAAAAACTCAAAACCTTACAAAAATGGGTGACAACATGTAGCAGATGACCCTTAATAAGCATGCAAAGTTTCATGAAGATCGGACAATAGGTGGCGCTATAACAGTTAAAAAGGTGTCAAAAACACAATGTTTCTATTGTATATAGAACTAAAAACCCAATTAAACGTCAATATCTTCACATATACACTATATCTTCATATCATATGATAGATCTCCTCATTCTGAACAACTTTGCCTCTAGGACCAATGTTGTCAATCAAACTGTTCTTTTAATACGTGAGATCATTTAAAAAACATACTTTGGTGAACTCGTCCTGGGTTTTCAAACCATACTCAATAAAATCAGTGCAGTACAATTCTCCAGACTCTCTTGGTCAGTAATTATCAAAAAAATGTTGAAAATTTGCATTTGGACAGCTATAACAGGGCCATTTCATAATATGCTTTTTTATCTAGTGTAGATTAAAGTCTACAAATATTAAAATAAAACAAAAATTCACAAACCTAAGTAAAATTATGTATCATATGATTCAAAACAAGCATATGTTTATGGACACTGGGCAAAAAAAGGCAATTTAATAGTTATAAAGCTTAAAAACAATGCACCTCTATTTCAATAAAATTACAACTATAGCCACTAGATGGCAGTAGAATACCACTAATGGGCTTACACATGTTAATAGAACAGTGCTTTGTAGGGTTTAATGGCTTTATGTAGTTTTGAATTTATATGTAAGTGATACTAAATCACTGTTATAGCTTTTCAAATCACATTTAGCCAAATTTAAAACTTAATTTATACAGATATATCATATTTGACAATTACACATGATTATGATTACAGTGAAACATGACAATGATATATCAAATCTTAAAAACACAAGTTTTAAGCATGTTGTCACTTATCATTTATTGTACAAATCTCTTATGTGCAACAAAATATGTGTGCGTCTGTCTGTGTCTGTAATCATGCTTAATGAACAAAATAGTTTAACCATTTAATTTCTGTGTATGTTTCTGTTTGTGAGTGAGTTCTTCATAATGTGTATGTTCTGGTGTCAGCCATATATTTCGTGTTGGCCAACACCCTAACGGTATAGAAGCCGTAAAGGCCTTAAATACTCGAACCCCGTTAATTGCTGCTTGCAGCTATATTTAGGGGTTCGAGTGCGTAGCACTGAATCCCTATTGTAATTGTTAGGATTTTTAGGGGTTCGAGTGCGTAGCACTGAATCCCTATTGTTTTTGTTAGGATTTTTATTATTATTATTATTATTATTATTATTCCGCCTTAAAACTGAACGTGCAGCCCAAACCGTAAGGCCTAGAGACTTGAAACTTGGTCAGAAGCAAGAGCATGGAGCGCGGAGAACCTATCAAAGTATCAGCCCAATCGGACCGTAGGTGGCGCTACAGCGCAAAAAACTAAAATTTTTGACATTTTGGCCATAATCTCGTAAACCGCTTGTCGTAGACTCAAAAACTTTACATCGCTGCGATCCTTGGGTCAGGCCGAAGAAAAGTGTATTACGAAATTTTTGAGCTGCGACGCACGGTTGACCCCGAAAATTGGACGTATGTCCGAAACCTACTTTTGCGAACTAGTCCTAGGTTTTTCACCCGATCAGAACCAAACCAGTGCAGGAATATTCTCTGGACACTGAATATCAATAATTATTAAAAAAAAGTTGAATTTTTGACTCATGGTCATAAAGGGTCACCAAAACGTTCGAAAGTGAAAGGGTCACTTTAACTAAAATGGCTATAACTTTTGAATGGAATGAGATATCTTCACCAAACTCGGTACACATGTGTATAAGCTCGATCCTTGGTCAAATCAAAACAAATTGCGGAGCTTGATCACTTGGTGGCGCTATAAGACAGAAAAAACATATTATTGACTATAAATACACAGCCGTTAGTCCGATCGACTTGAAAATTGGTATGCAGTGACTTGGACCAAAGGGGCACAAGTGTCTATGAGGACATTGGCGTATCTCAAAAAACATGGCCGCCATTGGTCAATGAAGTTTGAGCACCCATTTGACAAGGTTAACGGAGGTCGATCGGAACCAAACTCGGTGGGCATGTTTGACTCATGGCCCTAAAGGTCTGTAAGAATTTTGAAAGAAATCGGCCACTAGTTGGCGCTAACGACTTTTTTGGCTCTGTTATCGCGCGGCGTTTCACTCATTCACACAAGATACATATCGTTTGATAGATCTCCTCATGCCGAGAAACTTTGCCTCAAGGACCATTGCTGTCAATCAAATCCTTCATTAATTATTCACAAATATGTTAAAAACCTACTTTTGCGAACTAGTCCTAGGTTTTTCGCCCGATCTGGATCAATCCACTGCAGTAATATTCTCTGGACTCTCTAGATCAATAATTATCAAAAAAATGTTGAATTTTGTCCTTTGGTTGGCTATAATGGGCTAATTTAGAAAAAGGGTTATGACCACACATACTCAAAAGCCTATAAAAGCTAAACAAAAACTCAAAACTTTACAAAAATTGGTGTCAACATGTACGAGGTGACCATCGACAAGCATGCAAAGTTTCATGATGATCGGACCATAGGTGGCGCTATAACAGTTAAAAAGGTGTCCGAAATATGAAAATTCTATATTAAATGGCCTGAAATTGCTACAATAAAAAAATGCTCATATATTCACTCAAACACTACATCTTCATATGATATGTCATTTATTTGATGTTGGCCTGCACCCTAACAGCGTAAAAAGCCGAAAAAGGCCTTAAACACTCGAACCCCGCTGAATGCTGCTTGCAGCTTTAATTATTATTATTTTTCTGCCGTAAAACTGAACGGGCAGCCCAAACCGTAAGGCCTAGAGACTTGAAACTTGGTCAGATGATAGAGCAAAAATCGAGGAGAACCTCACAAAGAATCAGCCCAATCGGACCATAGGTGGCGCTATAGCGAACCAAAACGCGAAACCTCTCTTAACTCCTAAACCGTTTGTCGTAGACTCAAGTGTCTTATATCATTTAAATCCTTGGGTCAATCAAAACAAAATGGCTATCTCCGATTTCATTTCCGGTATGCAAATTTTTCCGCCATTTTGAAATTTGTCCAAAACCTACTTTTGCGAACTAGTCCTAGGTTTTTCGCCCGATCGGAACCAAACCAGTGCAGAAATATTCTCTGGACACTGAATATCAATAATTATCAAAAAAAAGTTGAACTTTTGACTCACGGTCGCAAAGGGCCACCAAAACGTTCGAAAGTGACGGGGCCACTTTTACTAAAATGGCTATAACTTTTGAATGGAATGAGATATCTTCACCAAACTCAACACACACGTGTATAAGCTTAATCTTTGGTCAAATCAAAAAAATTGCGGAGCTTGTCCACTTGATGGCGCTATAAGGCGGAAAAAACATGTAAACAGCTATAAATACACAGCCGTTAGTCCGATCGACTTGAAAATTGGTATGCAGTGTCTTGGACCAAAGGGCCACAAGAATCTATGAGGACATTGGCGTATCTCAAAAAACATGGCCGCCATTGGCCAATGAAGTTGGAGCACCTATTTGACAAGGTTACCAGAGGTCAATCAGAACGAAACTCGGTGAGCATGTTCGACTCATGCCCCTAAAGGTCTGTAAGAATTTTGAAAGAAATCGGCCACTAGTTGGCGCTAACGAGTTTTTTGGCTCTGTAATCACGCGGCGTTTCACACATCCACACAATATGCATATCATTTGATAGATCCCCTCATGCAGAGAAACTTTGACTCAAGAACCATTGCTGTCAATCAAATCGTTCATTAATTATTCACAAATATGTTAAAAACCTACTTTTGCGAACTAGTCCTAGGTTTTTCGCCCGATCTGGATCAAACCACTGCAGTAATATTCTCTGGACTCTCTAGATCAATAATTATCAAAAAAATGTTGAATTTTGTCCTGTGGTTGGCTATAATGGGCTAATTTAGTAAAATGGGCATGGCAACATATATCCAAAAGCCTATAAAACCTAAACAAAAACTCAAAACTTTACAAAAATGGGTGACAACATGTAGCAGATGACCCTTAACAAGCATGCAAAGTTTCATGAAGATCGGACCATAGGTGGCGCTATAACAGTTAAAAAGGTGTCAAAAACATGATATTTCTATTGTATATAGAACTAAAATCCTAATTAAACGTCAATATCTTCACATATATACTATATCTTCATATCATATGATAGATCTCCTCATTCTGAACAACTATGCCTCTAGGACCAATGTTGTCAATCAAACTGTTCTTTTAAAACATGAGATCATTTAAAAAACATACTTTGGTGAACTCGTCCTGGATTTTCAACCCATACTCAATAAAATCAGTGCAGTTCAGTTCTCCAGACTCTCTTGGTCAGTAATTATCAAAAAAATGTTGAACATTTGCATTTGGTCAGCTATAACAGAGCCATTTCATAATATGCTTTTTATCTAGTGTACATTAAAGTCTACAAATACTAAAAGAAAAAAAAATTCAGAAACTTAAGTAAAATCATGCATCGTATGATTCAAAACAAGCATATGTTTATGGACATTGGGCAAAATAAGCTTTGTAATTGTTATAAAGCTTAAAAACAATGCACCTCTATTTCAATAAAATTACAACTATAGCCACTAGATGGCAATAGAATACCACTAATGGGCTTACACATGTTAATAGAACAGTGCTTTGTAGGGGTTAATGGCTTTATGTAGTTTTAAATTTATATGTAAGTGATACCAAATCACTGTTATAACTTTTCAAATCACATTTAGCCAAAGTTTAAAGCTTAATTTATACAGATATATCATATTTGACAATTACACATGATTATGATTACAGTGAAACATGACAATGATATATCAAATCTTAAAAACACAAGTTTTAAGCATGTTGTCAATTATCATTTATTGTACAAATCTCTTATGTGCAACAAAATATGTGTGCATCTGTCTGTGTCTGTAATCATGCTTAATGAACACAATAGTTTAACCATTTCATTTCTGTGTATGTTTCTGTTTGTGAGTGTATTCTTCGTAATGGATATGTTCTGGTGTCAGCCATATATTTCATGTTGGCCAACACCCTAACGGTGTAGAAGCCGTAAAGGCCTTAAATACTCGAACCCCGTTAATTGCTGCTTGCAGCTATATTTATTATTATTATTATTTTTCTGCCGTAAAACTGAACGGGCAGCCCAAACCGTAAGGCCTAGAGACTTGAAACTTGGTCAGATGATAGAGCAAAAATCGAGGAGAACCTCACAAAGAATCAGCCCAATCGGACCATAGGTGGCGCTATAGCGACCCGAAACGCGAAACCTATCATAACTCCTAAACCGTTTGTCCTAGACTCAAGTGTCTTATATCATTGGAATCCTTGGCTCAATCAAAACAAAATGGCTATCTCCGATTTCATTTCCGGTATGCAAATTTTTCCGCCATTTTGAAATTTGTCCAAAACCTACTTTTGCGAACTAGTCCTAGGTTTTTCGCCCGATCGGAACCAAACAAGTGCAGAAATATTCTCTGGACACTGAATATCAATAATTATCAAAAAAAAGTTGAACTTTTGACTCAGGGTCGCAAAGGGCCACCAAAACGTTCGAAAGTGACGGGGCCACTTTTACTAAAATGGCTATAACTTTTGAATGGAATGAGATATCTTCACCAAACTCGACACACACGTGTATAATCTGAATCTTTGGTCAAATAAAAAAAATTGCGGAGCTTGTCCACTTGGTGGCGCTATAAGGCGGAAAAAACATATAAACAGCTATAAATACACAGCCGTTAGTCCGATCGACTTGAAAATTGGTATGCAGTGTCTTGGACCAAAGGGCCACAAGTATCTATGAGTACATTGGCGTATCTCAAAAAAACATGGCCGCCATTGGTCAATGAATTTGGAGCACCTATTTGACAAGGTTAACGAAGGTCGATCGGAACCAAACTCGGTGGGCATGTTCGACTCATGCCCCTAAAGGTCTGTAAGAATTTTGAAAGAAATCAGCCACTAGTTGTTGCTAACGAGTATTTTTGGCTCTGTAATCGCGCAGCGTTTCACACATCCACACAATATGCATATCATTTGATAGATCTCCTCATGCCGAGAAACTTTGACTCAAGAACCATTGCTGTCAATCAAATCGTTCATTAATTATTCACAAATATGTTAAAAACCTACTTTTGCGAACTAGTCCTAGGTTTTTCACCCGATCTGGATCAAACCACTGCAGTAATATTCTCTTGACTGTCTAGATCAATAATTATCAAAAAAATGTTGAATTTTGTCCTTTGGTTGGCTATAATGGCCCAATTTAGAAAAGGAGTTGTGACAACACATACTCAAAAGCCTATAAAACCTAAACAAAAACTCAAAACTTTACAAAAATGGGTGTCAACATGTAGCAGGTGACCCTCAACAAGCATGCATAGTTTCATGACGATCGGACCATAGGTGGCGCTATAACAGTTAAAAAAGTATCAAAAACATGATATTTCTATTGTATAAAGAACTTAAAACCCAATTAAACGTCAAAATCTTCAAATATACACTATATCTTCATATCACATGATAGATCTCCTCATTCTGAACAACTTTGCCTCTAGGACCACTGTTGTAAATCAAACTGTTCTTTTAATATGTGAGATCATTTAAAAAACATACTTTGGTGAACTCATCCTGGGTTTTCCACCCATACTCAATACAATCAGTGCAGTACAATTCTCCAGACTCTCTTGGTCAGTAATTATCAAAAAAATGTTGAACATTTGCATTTGGACAGCTATAACAGGGCCATTTCATAATATGCTTTTTATCTAGTGTACATTAGAAGTCTACAAATACTTAAATAAAACAAAAATTCACAAACCTAAGTAAAATTATGTATCATATGATTCAAAACAAGCATATGTTCATGGACACTGAGCAAAAAAAAAGGCAATTTAGTAGTTATAAAGCTTTAAAAAAAATGCACCTCTATTTCAACAAAATTACAACTATAGCCACTAGATGGCAGTAGAATACCACTAATGGGCTTACACATGTTAATAGAACAGTGCTTTGTATGGTTTAAAGGCTTTATGTAGTTTTGAATTTATATGCAAGTGATACTAAATCACTGTTATAACTTTTCAAATCACATTTAACCAAAGTTTAAAACTTAATTTATACAGATATATCATATTTGACAATTACACATGATTATGATTACAGTAAAACATGAAAATTATATATCAAATCTTAAAAACACAAGTCTTAAGCATTTTGTCACTTATCATTTATTATACAAATCTCTTATGTGCAACAAAATATGTGTGCATCTGTCTGTGTCTGTAATCATGCTTAATGAACACAATAGTTTAACCATTTCATTTCTGTGTATGTTTCTGTTTGTGAGTGTATTCTTCGTAATGGATATGTTCTGGTGTCAGCCATATATTTCATGTTGGCCAACACCCTAACGGTATAGAAGCCGTAAAGGCCTTAAATACTCGAACCCCGCTGAATGCTGCTTGCAGCTTTAATTATTATTATTATTATTATTATTCTTCCGCCGCAAGTCTATGGCAGCCCATAGAACCGCTTGCGGGAAAGTTGTATAATTTGGCACACTGATAGTGGACCGTCCCAACATTAACCGTAGCAAGTTTGGATTCTCTAACTCAAACTCTCTAGCGCCACCACTTGTCCAAACTTTCACTTTCTTTTTGCTAATAACTTTTGAACCGTAAGCCATAAAATCAAAATTCCAATTTTCGCTGAATCCTTGGGTCATGCCGAGTCGAATGAACACCACATTTCAAAAATCGTAAGGTTTAGTTTTTTTTCTATAATTTTTTGTTTATAAAACCTACTTTTTCGAACTCGTCCTAGACGGTTTGTCTGATTTTCACCAAAATTGGCTCAGATCATCTTCAGACCATGCAGGCAAAAAGTTATGGAATTCAAGTTGATTGGACAAAACGTTCTCGAATAACGCGCTAATTAATTCTACGAAAAGCGCGCAAAAATGGATGTGAGGCCGTATCTCGGCAAAGGTTTGTCGTATTGAGACCAAACTTGGTGTGTGTTATAACAAGCATGACCTGAGGCTACCTGCAGTGTTTCGTCACAGTGCCACCTAGTGGTCAGGAGATATGAAAAATTGCTATTTTTGCTTATAACTTCTCAGTGGTTTGACCAAAAATCTCAAAACTGGTCTTGTTAGATTCGGAGGAGCATGCCGAGTCGACCCATATCCAATTTTCCCATGTCAGCCATTTTGGGTGTCGGCCATTTTGAATTTAGCTTTAAAACGCTGTATCTTGAGAACGGATTAACGTATCGTTTTGGCAATAATTACAAAAATGTTCGGCACCATGCCCTGAATGTACATACCAATTTTGGGGCCAGCGCCACCTTGTGGTCAAAAGTTATAACGAAATATCGAAAAATGCTAATAACTTCTGAAAAAAAATGGCTTATTGTAAAAAAAGTGATCTCAAAATATTCCTTGGGTCAGGCCGAGAACATTGATACCAATTATGCCAAAATTGGCCTAACTTCCTGTTCGCCATTTTGATGAATGTAGAAAACCTACTTTTTCGAACTCCTCCTAGACCGTTAGTTGGATTTTCACCAAATTTGACTCGGATCATCTTCAGACCATGCTGACAAAAAGTTATGGATTTCGTGTCGATATTCGAAACCGTTTTCATTTAACGCATCAACGAATTTGCAGGTAAGATGCCAAAGCGCATCAGAAGCTGTATCTCTGCAAAGCTTTCAGATATTTGCACCAAATTTGGTATGTGGCATTAACACCTCACACTGATGACACCACATCAATTTGGTAGCAGCGCCACCTATTGGTCAAGAGTAATGAAGCATTCATTAACTATTAGTTTTAAAATATACAAAAATGCTAATAACTGTAGATAGCATTAGCCTATTGTAATGAAACTGGTCTCAAAATATTCCTTGGGTCATGCCAACAACATAGATACCAATTATGCAACAGTTGGCCAAACTCCCTGTCCGCCATTTTGAATTATGTTGAAAACCTCCTTTTTCAAACTAGTCCTAGACCGTTTGTCCGATTTTCACCAAAATCGAGTCAGATCATCTTCAGACTGTGCTGACAAAAAGTTATGGATTTCATGTTGATAGTTGAAACCGTTTTAGTACAGCGCCTCTATAAATTTTAGGCTTGATGTGAAAATGACTCTAAGGCTATATCTTTTTAAAACTTTGACATAATGACACCAAACTTTGTGTGAACGTTTGTCATCTCACACTAAACACACCACATCGATTTGATGAGAGCGCCACCTGTTGGTCAAACCTAATAAGCCATTAAATCATATCAGTAGGCGTTCTACATCATTTTTCTGTCGTTTTGACTAAAATCATCCTAAAATGGCTTCTTTTTACTTATTGTTGCAGTTGGTCTGCTATTTCTGCCATCATTAGCTCCTCATTTTCCGCTTTGAGTGCTTGGCCCCGTAATTGCTGCTTGCAGCTATATTTATTAGGGGCCAAGCACCGAAGGTGCGTAGGCACCTATTGTTTTCGTTCTGTTTCTTATTATTATTATTCTTCTTCCGCCGCAAGTCTATGGCAGCCCATAGAACCGCTTGCGGGAAAGTTGTATAATTTGGCACACTGATAGAGGACCGTCCCAACATTAACCATAGCAAGTTTGGAGTCTCTAACTCAAACTCTCTAGCGCCACCACTTGTCCAAACTTTCACTATCTTTTTGCTAATAACTTTTGAACCGTAAGCCACAAAATCAAAATTCCAATTTTCCCTGCATCCTTGGGTCATGCCGAGTCGAATGAACACCAAATTTCAAAAATCCTAAGGTTTAGTTTTTTTTCTATAATTTTTTGTTTATAAAACCTACTTTTTCGAACTCGTCCTAGACGGCTTGTCTGATTTTCACCAAAATTGGCTCAGATCATCTTCAGACCATGCAGGCAAAAAGTTATGGAATTCAAGTTGATTGGACAAACCGTTCTCGAATAACGCGCTAATTAATTCTGCGAAAAACGTTCAAAAATGGAATTGAGGCCATATCTCCGCAACGCTTTGGAATATTGAGACCAAACTTGGTGTGTATTGTGACAAGCATGACCTGAGGCTACCTGCATTGTTTCGTCACAGTGCCACCTAGTGGTCAGGAGATATGACAAATGGCTATTTTTGCTTATAACTTCTCAGTGGTTTGACCAAAAATCTCAAAACTAGTCTTGTTAGATTCGGAGGAGCATGCCGAGTCGAACCATATCCAATTTTCCCATATCAGCCATTTTGGATGTCGGCCATTTTGAATTTAGCATTAAAATGCTGTATCTTGAGAACGGATTAACGTATCGTTTCGACAATAATTACAGAAATGTTCGGCACCATGCCCTGAATGTACATAAAAATTTTGGGGCTAGCGCCACCTTGTGGTCAAAAGTTATAACGAAATTTCGAAAAATGCTAATAACTTCTGAAAAAAATGGCTTATTGTAATAAAAGTGATCTCAAAATATTCCTTGGGTCAGACCGAGAACATTGATACCCATTATGCCAAAATTGGCCTAACTTCCTGTTCGCCATTTTGATGAATGTAGAAAACCTACTTTTTCGAACTCCTCCTAGACCGTTAGTCGGATTTTCACCAAATTTGACTCGGATCATCTTCAGACCATGCTGACAAAAAGTTATGGATTTCGTGTCGATATTCGAAACCGTTTTCATTTAACGCATCAACGAATTTGCAGGTAAGATGCCAAAGCGCATCGGAAGCTGTATCTCTGCAAAGCTTTGAGATATTTGCACCAAATTTGGTATGTGGCATTAACACCTCACACTGATGACACCACATCAATTTGGTAGCAGTGCCACCTATTGGTCAAGAGTAATGAAGCATTCATTAACTGTTAGTTTTAAAATGAACAAAAATGCTAATAACTGTAGATAGCATTAGCCTATTGTAATGAAACTGGTCTCAAAATATTCATTGGGTCATGCCGACAACATAGATACCAATTATGCCACAGTTGGCCAAACTCCCTGTCCGCCATTTTGAATTATGTTGAAAACCTACTTTTTCGAACTAGTCCTAGACCGTTTGTCCGATTTTCACCAAAATCGAGTCAGATCATCTTCAGACTGTGCTGACAAAAAGTTATGGATTTCATGTTGATAGTTGAAACCATTTTTGTACAGCGCCTCTATAAATTTTACGCTTGATGTGAAAATGACTCTAAGGCTATATCTTTGGAAAACTTTTACATAATGACACCAAACTTTGTGTGAACGTTTGTCATCTCACACTAAACACACCACATCGATTTGATAACAGCGCCACCTGTTGGTCAAACCTAATAAGCCATTAAATCATATCAGTAGGCGTTCTACATCACTTTTCTGTCATTTTGACTAAAATCATCCTAAAATGGCTTCTTTGTACTTATTGTTGCAGTTGGTCTGCTGTTCCTGCCATCCTTAGCTCCTCATTTTCCGCTTTGAGTGCTTGGCCCCGTAATTGCTGCTTGCAGCTATATTTATTAGGGGCCAAGCACCGAAGGTGCGAAGGCACCTATTGTTTTCGTTAGAATTCTTATTATTATTATTATTATTATTATTCTTCCGCCGCAAGTCTATGGCAGCCCATAGAACCGCTTGCGGGAAAGTTGTATAATTTGGCACACTGATAAAGGGCTGACTCAACATTAACCATAGCAAGTTTGGAGTCTCTAATTCAAACTCTCTAGCGCCACCACTTGTCCAAACTTTCACTTTCTTTTTGCTAATAACTCTTGAACCGTAAGCCATAAAATCAAAATTCCAATTTTCCCTGAATCCTTGGGTCATGCCGAGTCGAATGAACACCAAATTTCAAAAATCGTAAGGATTAGTTTTTTTTCTATAATTTTTTGTTTGTAAAACCTACTTTTTCGAACTCGTCCTAGACGGTTTGTCTGATTTACACCAAAATTGACTCAGATCATCTTCAGACCATGCAGGCAAAAAGTTATGGAATTCAAGTTGATTGGACAAACCGTTCTCGAATAACGCGCTAATTAATTCTACGAAAAGCGAGCAAAAATGGATGTGAGGCCGTATCTCGGCAACGGTTTGTCGTATTGAGACCAATCTTGGTGAGGCTTATAACAAGCATGACCTGAGGCTACCTGCAGTGTTTCGTCACAGTGCCACCTAGTGGTCAGGAGATATGGAAAATGGCTATTTTTGCTTATAACTTCTCAGTGGTTTGACCAAAAATCTCAAAACTAGTCTTGTTAGATTCGGAGGAGCATGCCGAGTCGAACCATATCCAATTTTCCCATTTCAGCCATTTTGGGTGTCGGCCATTTTGAATTTAGCATTAAAATGCTGTATCTTGAGAACGGATTAACGTATCGTTTCGACAATAATTACAAAAATGTTCGGCACCATGCCCTGAATGTACATACCAATTTTGGGGCCAGCGCCACCTTGTGGTCAAAAGTTATAACGAAATTTCCAAAAATGCTAATAACTTCTGAACAAAATGGCTTATTGTAATAAAAGTGATCTCAAAATATTCCTTGAGTCAGGCCGAGAACATTGATACCAATTATGCCAAAATTGGCCTAACTTCCTGTTCGCCATTTTGATTAATGTAGAAAACCTACTTTTTCGAACTCCTCCTAGACCGTTAGTCGGATTTTCACCAAATTTGAACCGGATCATCTTCAGACCATGCTGACAAAAAGTTATGGATTTCGTGTCGATATTCGAAACCGTTTTCATTTAACGCATCAACGAATTTGCAGGTAAGATGCCAAAGCGCATCGGAAGCTGTATCTCTGCAAAGCTTTGAGATATTTGCACCAAATTTGGTATGTGGCATTACCACCTCACACTGATGACACCACATCAATTTGGTAGCAGCGCCACCTATTGGTCAAGAGTAATGACGCATTCACTAACCATTAGTTTTTAAATGATCAAAAATGCTAATAACTGTAGATAGCATTAGCCTATTGTAATGAAACTGGTCTCAAAATATTCCTTGGGTCATGCCGACAACATAGATACCAATTATGCCACAGTTGACCAAACTCCCTATCCGCCATTTTGATTTATGTTGAAAACCTACTTTTTCAAACTAGTCCTAGACCGTTCGTCCGATTTTCACCAAAATCGAGTCATATCATCTTCAGACTGTGCTGACAAAAAGTTATGGATTTCATGCTGATAGATGAAACCGTTTTCGTACAGCGCCTCTATAAATTTTAGGCTTGATGTGAAAATGACTCTAAGGCTATATCTTTGGAAAACTTTGACATAATGACACCAAACTTTGTGTGCACGTTTGTCACTTCACTCTAAACACACCACATCGATTTGCTAACAGCGCCACCTGTTGGTCAAACCTTAAAAAGCCATTAAATCATATCAGTAGGCGTTGTACATCATTTTTCTGTCGTTTTGACTAAAATCATCCTAAAATGGCTTCTTTTTACTTATTGTTGCAGTTAGTCTGCTGTTCCTGCCATCCTTAGCTCCTCATTTTCCGCTTTGAGTGCTTGGCCCCGTAATTGCTGCTTGCAGCTATATTTAGGGGCCAAGCACCGAAGGTGCGAAGGCACCTATTGTATCCGTTAGAATTCTTATTATTAGGGGCCAAGCACCGAAGGTGCGTAGGCACCTATTGTATCCGTTAGCGTTCTTATTATTCTTCTTCCGTTTCTTCTTCCGCCGCAAGTCTATGGCAGCCCATAGAACCGCTTGCGAGAAAGTTGTATAATTTGGCACACTGATAGAGGACCGTCCCATCATTAACCATAGCAAGTTTGGAGTCTCTAACTCAAACTCTCTAGCGCCACCACTTGTCCAAACTTTCACTTTCTTTTTGCTAATAACTTTTGAACCCTAAGCCATAAAATCAAAATTCCAATTTTCTCTGAATCCTTGGGTCATGCCAAGTCGATTGAACACCAAATTTCAAAAATCGTAAGGTTTAGTTTTTTTTCTATAATTAATTGTTTGAAAAAACAACTTTTTCGAACTCGTCCTAGACGGTTTGTCTGATTTTCACCAAAATTGGCTCAGATCATCTTCAGACGATGTTGGCAAAAAGTTATGGAATTCAAGTTGATTGGACAAATTGTTTTCGAATAACATCCAAACGAATTCTACGAAAAGCGCGCAAAAATGGATGTGAGGGCATATCTCGGCAACGGTTTGTCTTATTGAGACCAAACTTGGTGTGTGTGATAACATGCATGACCTGAGGCTACCTGCAGTGTTTCGTCACAGTGCCACCTAGTGGTCAGGAGATATGAAAAATGGATATTTTTGCTTATAACTTCACAGTGGTTTCACCAAAAATCTCAAAACTGGTCTTGTTAGATTCGGAGGAGCATGCCGAGTCGACCCATATCCAATTTTCCCATGTCAGCCATTTTGGGTGTCGGACATTTTGAATTTAGCTTTAAAATGTTGTATCTTGAGAACGGATTAACCTATCGTTTCGACAATAATTACAAAAATATTCGGCACCATGCCCTGAATGTACATACCAATTTTGGGGCCAGCGCCACCTTGTGGTCAAAAGTTATAACGAAATTTCGAAAAATGCTAATAACTTCTGAAAGAAATGGCTTATTGTAATAAAAGTGATCTCAAAATATTCCTTGGGTCAGACCGAGAACATTGATACCCATTATGCCAAAATTGGCCTAACTTCCTGTTCGCCATTTTGATGAATGTAGAAAACCTACTTTTTCGAACTCCTCCTAGACCGTTAGTCGGATTTTCACCAAATTTGACTCGGATCATCTTCAGACCATGCTGACAAAAAGTTATGGATTTCGTGTCGATATTCGAAACCGTTTTCATTTAACGCATCAACGAATTTGCAGGTAAGATGCCAAAGCGCATCGGAAGCTGTATCTCTGCAAAGCTTTGAGATATTTGCACCAAATTTGGTATGTACCATTACCACCTCACACTGATGACACCACATCAATTTGGTAGCAGCGCCACCTATTGGTCAAGAGTAATGAAGCATTCATTAACCATTAGTTTTAAATTGAACAAAAATGCTAATAACTGTAGATAGCATTAGCCTATTGTAATGAAACTGGTCTCAAAATATTCCTTGGGTCATGCCAACAACATAGATACCAATTATGCCACAGTTGGCCAAACTCCCTGTCCGCCATTTTGATTTATGTTGAAAACCTACTTTTTCAAACTAGTCCTAGACCGTTCGTCAGATTTTCACCAAAATCGAGTCATATCATCTTCAGACTGTGCTGACAAAAAGTTATGGATTTCATGCTGATAGATGAAACCGTTTTCGTACAGCGCCTCTATAAATTTTAGGCTTGATGTGAAAATGACTCTAAGGCTATATCTTTGGAAAACTTTGACATAATGACACCAAACTTTGTGTGCACGTTTGTCACTTCACACTAAACACACCACATCGATTTGATAACAGCGCCACCTGTTGGTCAAACCTAAAAAAAAACAATAAATCATATCAGTAGGCGTTCTACATAATTATTCTGTAATTTTCACTAAAATCCTCTTAAAATTGCTTCCTTTTACTTATTGTTGCAGTTGGTCTGCTGTTCCTGCCATCCTTAGCTCCTCATTTTCCGCTTTGAGTGCTTGGCCCCGTAATTGCTGCTTGCAGCTATATTTATTATTATTATTCTTCCGCCGCAAGTCTATGGCAGCCCATAGAACCGCTTGCGGGAAAGTTGTATAATTTGGCACACTGATAGTGGACCGTCCCAACATTAACCGTAGCAAGTTTGGAGTCTCTAACTCAAACTCTCTAGCGCCACCACTTGTCCAAACTTTCACTTTCTTTTTGCTAATAACTTTTGAACCGTAAGCCATAAAATCAAAATTCCAATTTTCGCTGAATCCTTGGGTCATGCCGAGTCGAATGAACACCACATTTCAAAAATCGTAAGGTTTAGTTTTTTTTCTATAATTTTTTGTTTATGAAACCTACTTTTTCGAACTCGTCCTAGACGGTTTGTCTGATTTTCACCAAAATTTGCTCAGATCATCTTCAGACCATGCAGGCAAAAAGTTATGGAATTCAAGTTGATTGGACAAACCGTTCTCGAATAACACGCTAATTAATTCTACGAAAAGTGCGCAAAAACGGATGTGAGGGCATATCTCCGCAACGGTTTGTCTTATTGAGACCAAACTTGGTGTGTGTTGTAACAAGCATGACCTGAGGCTACCTGCAGTGTTTCGTCATAGTGACACCTAGTGGTCAGGAGATATGAAAAATGGCTAATTTTGCTTATAACTTCTCAGTGGTTTGACCAAAAATCACAAAACTGGTCTTGTTAGATTCGGAGGAGCATGCCGAGTCGAACCATATCCAATTTTCCCATGTCAGCCATTTTGGGTGTCGGCCATTTTGAATTTAGCTTTAAAATGCTGTATCTTGAGAACGGATTAACGTATCGTTTCGACAATAATTACAAAAATGTTCGGCACCAAGCCCTGAATGTACATACGAAATTTGGGATCAGCGCCACCTTGTGGTCAAAAGTTATAACGAAATTTCGAAAAATGCTAATAACTTCTGACAAAAATGGCTTATTGTAATAAAAGTGATCTCAAAATATTCCTTGGGTCAGGCCGAGAACATTGATACCAATTATGCCAAAATTGGCCTAACTTCCTGTTCGCCATTTTGATGAATGTAGAAAACCTACTTTTTCGAACTCCTCCTAGACCGTTAGTCGGATTTTCACCAAATTTGACTCGGATCATCTTCAGAGCATGCTGACAAAAAGTTATGGATTTCGTGTCGATATTCGAAACCGTTTTCATTTAACGCATCAACGAATTTGCAGGTAAGATGCCAAAGCGCATCGGAGGCTGTATCTCTGCAAAGCTTTGAGATATTTGCACCAAATTTGGTATGTGGCATTACCACCTCACACTGATTACACCACATAAATTTGGTAGCAGCGCCACCTATTGGTCAAGAGTAATGAAGCATTCATTAACCATTAGTTTTAAAATGATCATAAATGCTAATAACTGTAGATAGCATTAGCCTATTGTAATGAAACAGGTCTCAAAATATTCCTTGGGTCATGCCGACAACAAAGATACCAATTATGCTACAGTTGGCCAAACTTCCTGTCCGCCATTTTGATCTATGTTGAAAACCTACTTTTTCGAACTAGTCCTAGACCGTTCGTCCGATTTTCACCAAAATCGAGTCAGATCATCTCCAGACTGTGATGACAAAAAGTTATGGATTTCATGTTGATAGATGAAACCGTTTTCGTACAGCGCCTCTATAAATTTTAGGCTTGATGTGAAAATGACTCTAAGGCTATATCTTTGGTAAACTTTGACATAATGACACCAAACTTTGTGTGCACGTTTGCCACCTCACACTAAACACACCACAACGATTTGATAACAGCGCCACCTGTTGGTCAAACCTAATAAGCCATTAAATCATATCAGTAGGCGTTCTACATCATTTTTCTGTCGTTTTGTCTAAAATCATCCTAAAATTGCTTCCTTTTCGTTATTGTTGCAGTTGGTCTGCTGTTCCTGCCATCCTTAGCTCCTCATTTTCCGCTTTGAGTGCTTGGCCCCGTAATTGCTGCTTGCAGCTATATTTAGGGGCCAAGCACCGAAGGTGCGAAGGCACCTATTGTATCCGTTAGAATTCTTATTATTATTATTATTATTATTATTATTATTATTATTCCGCCGCAAGTCTATGGCAGCCCATAGAACCGCTTGCGGGAAAGTTGTATAATTTGGCACACTGATAGTGGACCGTCCCAACATTAACCATAGCAAGTTTGGAGTCTCTAACTCAAACTCTCTAGCGCCACCACTTGTCCAAACTTTCACTTTCTTTTTGCTAATAACTTTTGAACCGTAAGCCATAAAATCAAAATTCCAATTTTCCCTGAATCCTTGGGTCATGCCGAGTCGAATGAACACCAAATTTCAAAAATCCTAAGGTTTAGTTTTTTTTCTATAATTTTTTGTTTATAAAACCTACTTTTTCGAACTCGTCCTAGACGGTTTGTCTGATTTTCACCAAAATTGGCTCAGATCATCTTCAGACCATGCAGGCAAAAAGTTATGGAATTCAAGTTGATTGGACAAACCGTTCTCGAATAACGCGCTAATTAATTCTACAAAAAGTGCGCAAAAACGGATGTGAGGCCATATCTCGGCAACGGTTTGTCGTATTGAGACCAAACTTGGTGTGTGTTGTAACAAGCATGACCTGAGGCTACCTACAGTGTTTCGTCATAGTGACACCTAGTGGTCAGGAGATATGAAAAATGGCAATTTTTGCTTATAACTTCTCAGTGGTTTGACCAAAAATCTCAAAACTGGTCTTGTTAGATTCGGAGGAGCATGCCGAGTCGAACCATATCCAATTTTCCCATGTCAGCCATTTTGGGTGTCGGCCATTTTGAATTTAGCTTTAAAATGCTGTATCTTGAGAACGGATTAACGTATCGTTTTGACAATAATTACAAAAATGTTCGGCACCAAGCCCTGAATGTACAAAAAAATTTTGGGGCCAGCGCCACCTTGTGGTCAAAAGTTATAACGAAATTTCGAAAAATGCTAATAACTTCTGAAAAAAATGGCTTATTGTAATAAAAGTGATCTCAAAATATTCCTTGGGTCAGGCCGAGAACATTGATACCAATTATGTCAAAATTGGCCTAACTTCCTGTTCGCCATTTTGATGAATGTAGAAAACCTACTTTTTCGAACTCCTCCTAGACCGTTAGTCGGATTTTCACCAAATTTGACTCGGATCATCTTCAGACCATGCTGACAAAAAGTTATGGATTTCGTGTCGATATTCGAAACCGTTTTCATTTAACGCATCAACGAATTTGCAGGTAAGATGCCAAAGCGCATCGGAAGCTGTATCTCTGCAAAGCTTTGAGATATTTGCACCAAATTTGGTATGTGGCATTAACACCTCACACTGATGACACCACATAAATTTGGTAGCAGCGCCACCTATTGGTCAAGAGTAATGAAGCATTCATTAACCATTAGTTTTAAAATGAACAAAAATGCTAATAACTGTAGATAGCATTAGCCTATTGTAATGAAACTGGTCTCAAAATATTCCTTGGGCCATGCCGACAACATGGATACCAATTATGCCACAGTTGGCCAAACTCCCTGTCCGCCATTTTGATTTATGTTGAAAACCTACTTTTTCGAACTAGTCCTAGACCGTTTTTCCGATTTTCACCAAAATCGAGTCAGATCATCTTCAGACTGTGCTGACAAAAAGTTATGGATTTCATGATGATAGATGAAACCGTTTTCGTATAGCGCCTCTATAAATTTTAGGCTTGATGTGAAAATGACTCTAAGGCTATATCTTTGGAAAATTTTGACATAATGACACCAAACTTTGTGTGAACGTTTGTCATCTCACACTAAACACACCACATCGATTTGATAACAGCGCCACCTGTTGGTCAAACCTAATAAGCCATTAAATCATATCAGTAGGCGTTCTACATCATTTTTCTGTCGTTTTGAATAAAATCATCCTAAAATGGCTTTTTTTTACTTATTGTTGCAGTTGGTCTGCTGTTCCTGCCATCCTTAGCTCCTCATTTTCCGCTTTGAGTGCTTGGCCCCGTAATTGCTGCTTGCAGCTATATTTAGGGGCCAAGCACCGAAGGTGCGAAGGCACCTATTGAAACCGTTAGAATTCTTATTAGGGGCCAAGCACCGAAGGTGCGAAGGCACCTATTGAAACCGTTAGAATTCTTATTATTATTATTATTCTTCCGCCGCAAGTCTATGGCAGCCCATAGAACCGCTTGCGGGAAAGTTGTATGATTTGGCACACTGATAGAGGACCGTCCCAACATTAACCATAGCAAGTTTGGAGTCTCTAACTCAAACTCTCTAGCGCCACCACTTGTCCAAACTTTCACTTTCTTTTTGCTAATAACTTTTGATCCGTAAGTCATAAAATCAAAATTCCAATTTTCCCTGAATCCTTGGGTCATGCCGAGTCGAATGAACACCAAATTTCAAAAATCGTAAGGATTAGTTTTTTTTCTATAATTTTTTGTTTATAAAACCTACTTTTTCGAACTCGTCCTGGACGGTTTGTCTGATTTTCACCAAAATTGGCTCAGATCATGTTCAGACCATGTTGGCAAAAAGTTATGGAATTCAAGTTGATTGGACAAATTGTTTTCGAATAACATGCAAACTAATTCTACGAAAAGCGCGCAAAAATGGATGTGAGGTCATATCTCGGCAACGGTTTGTCCTATTGAGACCAAACTTGGTGTGTGTTATTACAAGCATGACCTGAGGCGTCCTGCAGTGTTTCGTCACAGTGCCACCTAGTGGTCAGGAGATATGAAAAATGGCTATTTTTGCTTATAACTTCTCAGTGGTTTGACCAAAAATCTCAAAACTGGTCTTGTTAGATTCGGAGGAGCATGCCGAGTCGAACGATATCCAATTTTCCCATGTCAGCCATTTTGGGTGTCGGCCATTTTGAATTTAGCTTTAAAATGCTGTATCTTGAGAACGGATTAACGTATCGTTTCGACAATAATTACAAAAATGTTCGGCACCATGCCCTGAATGTACATACCAATTTTGGGGCCAGCGCCACCTTGTGGTCAAAAGTTATAACGAAATTTCGAAAAATGCTAATAACTTCTGAAAAAAATGGCTTATTGTAATAAAAGTGATCTCAAAATATTCCTTGGGTCAGGCCGAGAACATTGATACCAATTATGCCAAAATTGGCCTAACTTCCTGTTCGCCATTTTGATGAATGTAAAAAACCTACTTTTTCGAACTCCTCCTAGACCGTAAGTCGGATTTTCACCAAATTTGACTCGGATCATCTTCAGACCATGCTGACAAAAAGTTATGGATTTCGTGTCGATATTCGAAACCGTTTTCATTTAACGCATCAACGAATTTGCAGATAAGATGCCAAAGCGCATCGGAAGCTGTATCTCTGCAAAGCTTTGAGATATTTGCACCAAATTTGGTATGTGGCATTAACACCTCACACTGATGACACCACATCAATTTGGTAGCAGCGCCACCTATTGGTCAAGAGTAATGAAGCATTCATTAACTATTAGTTTTAAAATGAACAAAAATGCTAATAACTGTAGATAGCATTAGCCTATTGTAATGAAACTGGTCTCAAAATATTCCTTGGGTCATGCCGACAACATAGATACCAATTATGCAACAGTTGGCCAAACTCCCTGTCCGCCATTTTGATTTATGTTGAAAACCTACTTTTTCGAACTAGTCCTAGACCGTTTGTCCGATTTTCACCAAAATCGAGTCAGATCATCTTCAGACTGTGCTGACAAAAAGTTATGGATTTCATGTTGATAGTTGAAACCGTTTTCGTACAGCGCCTCTATAAATTTTAGGCTTGATGTGAAAATGACTCTAAGGCTATATCTTTGGAAAACTTTTACATAATGACACCAAACTTTGTGTGAACGTTTGTCATCTCACACTAAACACACCACATCGATTTGATAACAGCGCCACCTGTTGGTCAAACCTAATAAGCCATTAAATCATATCAGTAGGCGTTCTACATCACTTTTCTGTCGTTTTGACTAAATCATCCTAAAATGGCTTCTTTTTACTTATTGTTGCAGTTGGTCTGCTGTTCCTGCCATCCTTAGCTCCTCATTTTCCGCTTTGAGTGCTTGGCCCCGTAATTGCTGCTTGCAGCTATATTTATTATTATTATTCTTCCGCCGCAAGTCTATGGCAGCCCATAGAACCGCTTGCGGGAAAGTTGTATAATTTGGCACACTGATAGTGGACGGTCCCAACATTAACCGTAGCAAGTTTGGAGTCTCTAACTCAAACTCTCTAGCGCCACCACTTGTCCAAACTTTCACTTTCTTTTTGCTAATAACTTTTGAACCGTAAGCCATAAAATCAAAATTCCAATTTTCCCTGAATCCTTGGGTCATGCCGAGTCGAATAAACACCAAATTTCAAAAATCGTAAGGATTAGTTTTTTTTCTATAATTTTTTGTTTATAAAACCTACTTTTTCGAACTCGTCCTAGACGGTTTGTCTGATTTTCACCAAAATTGGCTCAGATCATCTTCAGACCATGCAGGCAAAAAGTTATGGAATTCAAGTTGATTGGACAAACCGTTATCGAATAACGCGCTAATTAATTCTACGAAAAGTGCGCAAAAACGGATTTGAGGCCATATCTCCGCAACGGTTTGTCGTATTGAGTCCAAACTTGGTGTGTGTTGTAACAAGCATGACCTGAAGCAACCTGCAGTGTTTCGTCACAGTGCCACCTAGTGGTCAGGAGATATAAAAAATGGCTATTTTTGCTTATAACTTCTCAGTGGTTTGACCAAAAATCTCAAAACTGGTCTTGTTAGATTCGGAGGAGCATGCCGAGTCGACCCATATCCTATTTTCCCATGTCAGCCATTTTGGGTGTCGGCCATTTTGAATTTAGCTTTAAAATGCTGTATCTTGAGAACGGATTAACGTATCGTTTCGACAATAATTACAAAAATGTTCGGCACCATGCCCTGAATGTACATAAAAATTTTGGGGCCAGCGCCACCTTGTGGTCAAAAGTTATACCGAAATTTCGAAAAATGCTAATAACTTCTGAAAAAAATGGCTTATTGTAATAAAAGTGATCTCAAAATATTCCTTGGGTCAGACCGAGAACATTGATACCAATTATGCCAAAATTGGCCTTACTTCCCGTTCGCCATTTTGATGAATGTAGAAAACCTACTTTTTCGAACTCCTCCTAGACCGTTAGTCTGATTTTCACCAAATTTGACTCGGATCATCTTCAGACCATGCTGACAAAAAGTTATGGATTTCGTGTCGATATTCGAAACCGTTTTCACTTAACGCATCAACGAATTTGCAGGTAAGATGCCAAAGCGCATCGGAAGCTGTATCTCTGCAAAGCTTTGAGATATTTGCACCAAATTTGGTATGTGGCATTACCACCTCACACTGATTACACCACATAAATTTGGTAGCAGCGCCACCTATTGGTCAAGAGTAATGAAGCATTCATTAACCATTAGTTTTTAAATGAACAAAAATGCTAATAACTGTAGATAGCATTAGCCTATTGTAATGAAACTGGTCTCAAAATATTCCTTGGGTCATGCTGACAACATAGATACCAATTATGCCACAGTTGGCCAAACTCCCTGTCCGCCATTTTGATTTATGTTGAAAACCTACTTTTTCGAACTAGTCCTAGACCGTTTGTCCGATTTTCACCAAAATCGAGTCAGATCATCTTCAGACTGTGCTGACAAAAAGTTATGGATTTCATGATGATAGATGAAACCGTTTTCGTATAGCGCCTCTATAAATTTAAGGCTTTATGATACAATGACTCTGAGGCTGTATTTCTGCAAAGCTTTGATATAAAGACACCAAACTTTGTGTGCACGTTTGTCACCTCACACTAAACACACCACATGGATTTGAGAACAGCGCCACCTGTTGGTCAAACGTAATAAGCATTAAATCATATCAGTAGGCGTTCTACATCATTTTTCTGTAATTTTCACTAAAATCCTCTTAAAATTGGTTCCTTTTCCTTATTGTTGCAGTTGGTCTGCTGTTCCTGCCATCCTTAGCTCCTCATTTTCCGCTTTGAGTGCTTGGCCCCGTAATTGCTGCTTGCAGCTATATTTATTATTATTATTAGGGCCCGAGCACTACAGTGCGAGGACCCTATTGGAATTGCTCCGTTTATTAGGGCCCGAGCCCAAAAGGGCGAAGGCCCTATTGTTCTTCTAAGGGTTATTTTTTTTTTATTTTTTTTTTTTTTCAACCTTCCGGGCACTTTTGGGGGCCTTAACATACTCAAAAACTCTTGAAAATTTGCACACACGTCGGAATCTGCGGCCATCAGGACTCCAAAGAGGCTGGGACCCGGGCGTGGTTCAGGGCCTCTACAGCGCCCCCTGGAACACAGTTTGAAAACTTGATGTACTGCGCACACATACTTGCATGTATTGATATGAAACTCGGTACACATATAGATCTCACTGAGCCAAACAACTTTTGTACTCTATGTCATGGGCTCCACGCAACAGGAAGTGAGATATTTAGGGCTGTTTAAAAAGCGCATGCTCTGGAATTTAACGTACTCCTCCCAGGAATTCCATGGGATTGTCACCAAACTCGGTCAGCATGATCTCAAGACATTGGGGACGCTAAATTGCGAGGAGATTTTTGATATCTCGAACGGTTTGGCCGTGGCAAGGCGACAAAGTTATGGCGAGAAATGAGAAACAGGAAGTGTCTAATAACTGTTGATCACATTGCCTGATTCTGATGAAACTTCACCAGTTTGTTCGTTGTATGATGCCGATTCCATAAATGTGACTATTATGAGTCAAAGTTATAGCGCCACCAACTGGCAGCAGGAAGTGTGTCATTTTCAAAATGCTTTGATATCAGCCTCTTAATTTTACTCGATTTTCTTTAAACTTCATCAAAATCATGTCAAAACACGGCCGATAAGAATATGTAAAGGGGTCGATGATAAATCGAATGCTGTTGCCATGGCAACATGTCAAACTTTAAAATTAGATTCCTGTCTTTTCGAGGCAGTTAACATGCTTAGAATTTCATGAAACTCAACACACACATCAATATTAATGATAGTTAGACACTGGCAAAAGGTCATAAATGGGCGTGGAGCAGGCACTCTATAGCGCCATCTTTTGACAAAAGTTGGGGGGTTAGTTTTTCCTACAGTCACTAAACTCTGTACATATATTAATCTCATCAATTTGGACAACTTTCTAAATCAAACTCATTAGCTGAGACCAACAGGAAGCCGGCTATTTTGATTTGAATGTGGATTTTTGGAAAAATCAGGCTGTAAACAAATGCACACTACTTCTAAGAACAACCAGCTGTTCACACCAAACTTTTTTAACATGAAGAGAATATTCTGAAGATGTTAAATTGCGACCGGATTTTGGATATCTTGAACGGTGTGGACGTGGTGATTTTTTAAAGATATAGTAAAAAATATTTTTATATCTTTAAAGTGCAGCATCCAAACTCTTTAAAACTTTTTTCACACAGAGATCTAATCATTCTGAGCAAGTGCTGGAAATAAAAAATGTATACAAGCTTCTATGAATTAAAGAAAATTTAAAAAAGAACTCAGAAACCTGCTGTCACTCTGGTGAATGTCCCTACTGTGTGTGTGCGTTCAGTCAGGCACAGAGAAGCTCATTATTGCAGGGGGGAGGGGTGAGAGGCAGAGAGGGTGACAGAGTAGAGAGCCATCCTACAGACCATCTTTGAACAAAATGCACATACTGTATGTAGTGTAATTACATAAATATGTCTGATCTTTGATAGTCTGATATTTTGAGAAAATATAAAGGGTCACTAAGTCTTTCATTGTTCATTTTTTGCAGTTGTTGTTTTTTATTCATTTTTTACTTAACTGTACCATGAACTTGTCCTATTCAGTCACATAGCAAAAGATTTTAAAAAATACAACTTTTTAGCATGATCAATTTATCTTCATTGATAGACAATATTTACATAGTGTTATTTATTGAATATAAAATCATAATAATAAAAAATTAAGACAAACTTTGACAACAAAACAAACGTTACTGTTATCTCTTCAAAACATCTGAAAACCATAATTTTAAGATCAGTTATATATATGTATCACCCCGTTAAAATACTCAACTTGATTTTTAAAGATATTTTGAAAGAAAGCGTTTATAGAGCACTTTATTGTGTATTGCTGTACACCCACATGAACTGTGTTCATGTTCATGTTAATTCACAGTACATAAACTTTATATGAATACTTTTTTTAGCTTAATATTAATTAACATTAATAAATGCTATTTATTTATTGGTCATGTTAACTGATATAGTTAATTTTAACAAATGAAACTGGATGGCAACATTTTATATTTTGTGTGTATGTGTCTGTGTGTTGATTTTAAAGTGTAACCCTTTCAATTCTGTAAACTTAAAATCCAAACTAGCAGATGGTTACTGTGAATGCATGTGCCAACTGGGCACCGTCTTCCTTATTGATTCTTAGTTATGACAACAATTGATTTTATACAAAAATATATTATACAAAAATTGTACAGATAGGTAACAATGACATTTAAGCAGAAGTGGTGGATATAAAGGAAGCAATAATAACATTTTACTATCATCATGAATTACATGTTCTTATTTGTAGCATACTGGTTCACAGTTGGCATCTATCTGAAGTCCTTGCATTGATTGCATTTAATTAAATCAACATTATGTTTGGTCAGTCTGATCTTGAGGCCTTAGAGATGTTAAATTGTGAAGATCTTGAGTTTTCATTAAAGAGCATGTCCGTGGTGGCCTGACAAAGTTTGATGTTTCTGCATAGACATAGAAGTGGTTATAACTTAGCCTGAAAATGTCTGATCTGCCACAAAATTCACAGGTTTGGTAAGAGTCCTGGCCTGAAGACACCTAAAGACCAATATTCAGATATTATCATAGCGCCACCTGTTGGCAGCAGGATATCTCATATATTTCACTAACTCAAACACACCAAGGTCAATCTGAACCAAACTTCATATGTTTGATAATAGTGCTGGCCTGAACACATCTACATGTCAATAATCAGTTATAGGCATAGCGCCACCAGCTGGCAGCAGCAATTTTGGCACATTTAAATGACTTATGACATATTTTTTCTATATTTACTGTATTAAAAGCATACTGCCCACCGATTGCTGTTTTCCTGAAGCCACCGGTCGGCGGTGAGCCCGGGTGCGAGGGCCCGTTCATCGCTGCTCGCAGCTTTAATTATTAGGGCCCGAGCCCAAAAGGGCGAAGGCCCTATTGTTCTTCTAAGGGTTCTTATTTTTAGGGCCCGAGCCCAAAAGGGCGAAGGCCCTATTGTTCTTCTAAGGGTTATTATTTTTTTTTTTTTTTTTTTTTTTTTTTTTTCTTTTTTTCAACCTTCCGGGCACTTTTGGGGGCCTTAACATACTCAAAAACTCTTGAAAATTTGCACATACGTCGGAATCTGCGGCCATCAGGACGCCACAGAGGCTGGGACCCGGGCGTGGTTCAGGGCCTCTACAGCGCCCCCTGGAACACAGTTTGAAAACTTGATGTACTGCGCACACATACTTGCATGTATTGATATGAAACTCGGTACACATATAGATCTCACTGAGCCAAACAACTTTTGTACTCTATGTCATAGGCTCCACCTGACAGGAAGTGAGATATTTAGGGCTGTTTAAAAAGCGCATGCTCTGGAATTTAACGTACTCCTCCCAGGAATTCCATGGGATTGTCACCAAACTCGGTCAGCATGATCTCAAGACATTGGGGACGCTAAATTGCGAGGAGATTTTTGATATCTCGAACGGTTTGGCCGTGGCAAGGCGACAAAGTTATGGCGAGAAATGAGAAACAGGAAGTGTCTAATAACTGTTGACCACATTGCCTGATTCTGATGAAACTTCACCAGATTGTTCGTTGTATGATGCCGATTCCATAAATGTGACTATTATGAGTCAAAGTTATAGCGCCACCAACTGGCAGCAGGAAGTGTGTCATTTTCAAAATGCTTTGATATCAGCCTCTTAATTTTACTCGATTTTCTTTAAACTTCATCAAAATCATGTCAAAACACGGCCGATAAGAATATGTAAAGGGGTCGATGATAAATCGAATGCTGTTGCCATGGCAACATGTCAAACTTTAAAATTAGATTCCTGTCTTTTCGAGGCAGATAACATGCTTAGAATTTCATGAAACTCAACACACACATCAATATTTATGATAGTTAGACACTGGCAAAAGGTCATAAATGGGCGTGGAGCAGGCACTCTATAGCGCCATCTTTTGACAAAAGTTGGGGGGTTAGTTTTTCCTACAGTCACTAAACTCTGTACATATATTAATCTCATCAATTTGGACAACTTTCTAAATCAAACTCATTAGCTGAGACCAACAGGAAGCCGGCTATTTTGATTTGAATGTGGATTTTTGGAAAAATCAGGCTGTAAACAAATGCACACTACTTCTAAGAACAACCAGCTGTTCACACCAAACTTTTTTAACATGAAGAGAATATTCTGAAGATGTTAAATTGCGACCGGATTTTGGATATCTTGAACGGTGTGGACGTGGTGATTTTTTAAAGATATAGTAAAAAATATTTTTATATCTTTAAAGTGCAGCATCCAAACTCTTTAAAACTTTTTTCACACAGAGATCTAATCATTCTGAGCAAGTGCTGGAAATAAAAAATGTATACAAGCTTCTATGAATTAAAGAAAATTTAAAAAAGAACTCAGAAACCTGCTGTCACTCTGGTGAATGTCTCTACAGTATGTGTGTGCGTTCAGTCAGGCACAGAGAAGCTCATTATTGCAGGGGGGAGGGGTGAGAGGCAGAGAGGGTGACAGAGTAGAGAGCCATCCTACAGACCATCTTTGAACAAAATGCACATACTGTATGTAGTGTAATTACATAAATATGTCTGATCTTTGAGAGTCTGATATTTTGAGAAAATATAAAGGGTCACTAAGTCTTTCATTGTTCATTTTTTGCAGTTGTTGTTTTTTATTTATTTTTTACTTAACTGTACCATGAACTTGTCCTATTCAGTCACATAGCAAAAGATTTTAAAAAATACAACTTTTTAGCATGATCAATTTATCTTCATTGATAGACAATATTTACATAGTGTTATTTATTGAATATAAAATCATAATAATAAAAAATTAAGACAAACTTTGACAACAAAACAAACTTTACTGTTATCTCTTCAAAACATCTGAAAACCATAATTTTAAGATCAGTTATAAATATATATATCACCCCGTTAAAATACTCAACTTGATTTTTAAAGATATTTTGAAAGAATGAAGAGTTTATAGAGCACTTTATTGTGTATTGCTGTACACCCACATGAACTGTGTTCATGTTCATGCTAATTCACAGTACATAAACTATATATGAATACTTTTTTTTAGCTTAATATTAATTAACATTAATAAATGCTATTTATTTATTGGTCATGTTAACTAATATAGTTAATGCTAACAAATAAAACTGAATGGCAACATTTTATATTTTGTGTGTATGTGTCTGTGTGTTGATTTTAAAGTCTAACCCTTTCAATTCTGTAAACTTTAAATCCAAACTAGCAGAGGGTTACTTTGAATGCATGTGCCAAGTGGGCACCGTCTTCATTATTGATTCTTAGTAATGTAGCGCTTAAGAGTGATGTCTTATAACAGGAGTCACCAGCAAAGCAATATCCACACAAAAATTGTACAGATAGGTAACGATGACATTTCAGCAGAAGTGGTGGACGTAAAGCAAGCAATAATAACATTTTGTTATCATGAATCTTGTTCTTACTTGTTAGCAGCAGGATATATCATATCTTTCACTAACTCAAACATACCAAGGTCAATCTGCACCAAACTTCATATGTTTGATAATAGTGCTGGCCTGAACACATCTACATGCCAATAATTAGTTACAAGCATAGCGCCACCATCTGGCAGCGGCAAGTTTGGCACATTTAAATGACTAATGACTTTTTTCTATATTTACTGTATTAAAAGCATACTGCCCACCGTTTGCTGATTTCCTGAAGCCACCGGTCGGCGGTGAGCCCAGGTGCGAGGGCCCGTTCATCGCTGCTCGCAGCTTTAATTTTTTTTTTTTTTTTTTTTTTTTTCAACCGTTGGGGCACTTTTGGGGGCCTTAACATACTCAAAAACTCTTGAAAATTTGCACACATGTCGGAATCTGCCGTCCTCCGGACGCCACAGAGGCTGGGACCCGGGCGTGGTTCAGGGCCTCTACAGCGCCCCCTGGAACACAGTTTGAAAACTTGATGTACTGCGCACACATACTTGCACGTATTGATATGAAACTCGGTACACATATAGATCTCACTGAGCCAAACACCTTTTGTACTCTATGTCATGGGCTGAACGCAACAGGAAGTGAGATATTTAAGGCTGTTTAAAAAGCGCATGCTCTGGAATTTAACGTACTCCTCCCAGGGTTTCCATAGGATTGTCACCAAACTCGGTCAGCATGATCTCAAGACATTGGGGACGCTAAATTGCGAGGAGATTTTTGATATCTCGAACGGTTTGGCCGTGGCAAGGCGACAAAGTTATGGCGAGAAATGAGAAACAGGAAGTGTCTAATTACTGTTGCACACATTGCTTGATTCTTATGAAACTTCACCGGTTTGTTTGTTGTATGATGCCGCTTCCATAAATGTGACTATTATGAGTCAAAGTTATAGCGCCACCAACTGGCAGCAGGAAACGTGTCATTTTCAAAATCCTTTGAAATCAGCCTCTTAATTTTACTTGATTTTCTTCAAACTTCATCAAAATCATGTCAAAACACGGCCGATGAGAATATGTAAAGGGGTCGATGATAAATCAAATGCTGTTGCCATGGCAACGTGTCAAACTTTAAAATTAGATTCCTGTCTTTTCGAGGCAGATAACATGCTTAGAATTTCATGAAACTCAACACACACGTCAATATTAATGATAGTTAGACACTGGCAAAAGGTCATAAATGGGTGTGGAGCAGGCACTCTATAGCGCCATCTTTTGACAAAAGTTGGGGGGTTAGTTTTTCCTACAGTCACCAAACTCTGTACATATATTGTTCTCATCAATCTGGACAACTTTCTAAATCAAACTCATTAGCTAAGACCAACAGGAAGCCGGCTATTTTGATTTGAATGTGGATTTTTGGAAAAATCAGGCTGTAAACAAATTCACACTCCTTCTAAGAAAAATAAGGTATTCACACCAAACTTTTTTAACATGAAGAGAAGATTCTGAAGATGTTAAATTGCGAGCGAATTTGGGATATCTTGAACGGTGTTGACGTGGTGATTTTTTAAAGATGTAGTAAAAAACATAACCGTAATTTTTTTATATCTTTAAAGTGCAGCATCCAAACTCTTTACAACTTTTTTCACACAGAGATCTTATCATTCTGAGCAAGTGGTGTAAATATCAATTTTATGCAAGCTTCTATGAATTAAAGAAAATTAAAAAAAGAAATTAGAAACCTGCTGTCACTCTGCCTGTGCCTGTCTGTGTTCAGTCACCATTGAGTCACTGAAGAGTGACTGAAGGGGGGAGGGGTGTAAGGGAGAGAGACCAGTGGAACATGCTGTTTTGCTTAAGACCATCTTTGAGGAAGATGAACATTGCTGTAGCGTAATCGACATAAATATGTCTGATATTTTGAGAAAATATAAAGGGTCATTAAATCTTTCATTGTTTTGTATTTTGCAGTTGTTGTTTTTTATTTATTTTTACTGAACTGTACCATGAACTTGTCCTATTCAGTCACATAGCAAAAGATTAAGAAAAATACAACTTTTAAGCATGAGTGAATAATCTTCATTGTAGACAATATTTTCATAGTGGTATTTATTGAATATAAAATTATAATAATTAAAAATTTCAAGACAAACTTTGACAACAAAACAAACTTAGCTGTTATCTGTTCAAAACATCCGAAAACCATCATTTTAAGATCAGTTATATATATATCGCCCCATTAAAACACTCAACTTGATTTTTAAAGATATTTTGAAAGAATTAAGCGTTTATAGAGCACTTTGTGTATTGCTGTACACCCACATGAACTGTGTTCATGTTCATGTTAATTCACAGTACATAAACTAATTTACCTTTAAACAATATATGAATACTTTTTTTTAGCTTAATATTAATTAACATTAATAAATGCTATTTAATTATTGTTCATGTTAACTAATATAGTTAATGTTAACAAATGAAACTGGATGGCATCATTTTATATATTGTGTGTATGTGTCTCTGTGTTGATTTTAAAGTGTAACCCTTTCAATTCAGTAAACTTAAAATCCAAACTAGCAGAGGGTTACTGTGAATGCATGTGCCAACTGTGCACCGTTTTCCTTATTGATTCTTAGTTATGTAGCGCTTAAGAGTGATGTCTTATAACAGGAGTCACCAGCAAAGCAATATCCACATACAAATTGTACAGATAGGTAACGATTTAAGCAGAAGTGGTGAATGTAATGCAAGCAATAATAACATTTTGTTATCATCATGAATTACATGTTCTTATCATCATCATCAAATTATTGGGAAAATGTTCACATTTGGTTCACAGTTGGCATTATCTGAAGTCCTTGCAGGGGATTAGGTTTATAGCAAACTCCTCCTAGACATTTAACCCTCAAAGACCGAGACAGCCGCCGGCGGCTAAAAATAACTATTGGTCTTAAATGTTTAATAACTTTTGAACCGCTAATCCAATTTGAATGCTTTAAAAGGTCTCGTAAAGTACAGAGTCTGCTCTTTTCAGTGATATCACATTTGTCTCATTTGGATATTCAGAGGCTCCGTAGTAAGCGTGATTACGTCATCACATTTCCTCAGCACTGATTCGTCAGATGAAATCAACACGTTTTGGTCCTCTGAGCCAAACAGGAACGATTGTTGATGCTTAGTCCCACCCCTGTGCCCCGATTGGTTCAAACTGTCATCTATTCAACCAATAAACATAGGTTTTGGTCTTTTGAACCACCGATTAGTATGTTTCTTTGCAGATCTGAACAGACGCAAAGTGAAAGCAAAGTGTGTCTTGCGTGCATGAAAACAAACGCAAAATAACACATTTGCATGACAGCATTCTTTGAAAATGTACAGAAATACTCACGACAGAGCCCTTTGACATAAAACAAACCAAAAACAAGGATGAAACAACAGTAGATATCGGATAAAGCACTGGAATGTGGGTTTTCGGTCACTAGGCGATGTCCCGGTAAAATAGATTCCGACGCAGACTACAGCCAGCAGATCCATCTATTTGGTTGTTATATTATGTAACTAATTATTATATAGTTTTTAAAGATTATTTGTACTATTTTTTCGGTTGCACTCTGTATATTTCTCTCTCATTTTGTGTGTAGTTTGTGAATAATTTGGATTGTTTATTTATTTTTTTGTTGCACAAGACAGTTTGTGCATTTTTTCTTGTGCTACTTTCTACACTATTTGTGTTTATTGTTCATCTTTTGGATTAAGAATATATTTATGAAATAGTAAATTATTTTTTACTGTGTTTTGCTATTATTTAACACTGTTTCTGCAATGACTTTACTCCTGAAACGTTTTTGGACAGATCTATATTGTCAATAAACGAAATGGGCCTGTTTTTCACTGAAAAGCACCTAAATAATATTGTAATAATTGGCTATAACTTGCTTGGGGAATGTTATATATAGACAAAATTTTATTTGGAAGTGTAAAACACCTAAATACAAATTTTTAAAGAAAAAAATCTAAACTTCAGGAGTTTTTGTTTGAGTACACAGTAAAAAACACCCAATTGTTGGTAGCGTTTTTTCCTAAAATTCTGGAAATTCACTAATTTTTAGAGAAAACAAAAGGAAATTTGTAATTTTAAATTAGCTAGACATAAAGTTCAAGTTCTTATGTTTATAATGATATATGACAATTGATGCTGACTGCTAGAATAGGTCTGAAAAAACAAAAAAATATACAGGTGCCTCAGGTGCCCCAAAAATGTTCTAGGTCTTTAAGGGTTAATGAAATCAACATTATATTTGGTCAGTCTGATCTAGAGGCCTTAGAGATGTTAAATTGTGAAGATCTTGAGTTTCAGTAAAGGGCGTGTCCGTGGCGGCCTGACAAAGTTTGATGTTTTGCCATGGACATAGGTGTAATAACTCAGCCATAAAATGTCTGATCTGCCTCAAACTTCAGAGGTTTGGTAAGAGTCCTGGCCTGAAGACACCTAAAGGCCAATATTCAGATATTATCATAGCGCCACCTGTTGACACCAGGATATATCATATCTTTCACTAACTCAAACATACCAAGGTCAATCTGCACCAAACTTCATATGTTTGATAATAGTGCTGGCCTGAACACATCTACATGCCATTTAAAGGCATAGCGCCACCAGCTGCCAATGGGAAGTTTGGCACATTTAAATGACTTATGACATATTTCTCATATATTTACTGTATTAAAAGCATACTGCCCACCCTTTGCTGTTTTCCTAAAGCCACCGGTCGGCGGTGAGCCCGGGTGCGAGGGCCCGTTCATCGCTGCTCGCAGCTTTAATTCTTCTTCTTCTTCTTCTCCAAAATGAAAAGTCTTTTTGAGGGCCTAAACATGCCCGAAAACTCACGAAACTTTGCACACGCATCAGACCTGGCGAAAATTTACATCTGATATGGTTTTCAAAAGTGGGTGTGGCAAAATGGCTCGATAGCGCCACCTATAAAATTTCAACGGAGTGCGCCTCGAGCTACGTTTCACGTACATGTACGAAACTCGGTACACATATGTAACACACCAATACCTACAAAAAAGTCTCCTGGTGCAACATCCGAAACCCAACAGGAAGTCCGTTATATTGAATTTCCTGTACGATTTTTGTGCAGTTTTTGCCATTTTCAGGCCTCGTACTTTAACGAACTCCTCCTATAGTTTTTATCCGATCATCTTCAAATTTGCTGAGTGTCATCATAAGGCCTTTGCGATGTTAAATTGCGAAGCTTTAGAGTTTTCGTCGAATGGCGTATCCGTGGCGGTCGGACAAACTTTGATGTTTCGCCATGAAAAAGGAAGTTGCTATAACTCAGGCATATGATGTCCGATCTGCCTCAAACTTCACATGTTTGATGACAGTCCGGTCCTGAACACACGTCAGTGCCCATATTCAGTTATAGTCATAGCGCCACCTGCTGACAACAGGAAATAACATGGTTAACACTGTTACGGACTCCTAGAAACATATTGAAAAGCGTTAACAAGTCTTAAATAGGCTAGCAACATGCTACAAACATGCTAAAACATGCTAGCAACACTTAGCTAAGAGCTAAAGCATGCTATTAATACAAATACAAAAGGAAATTGCTGTAACTCATGTATATAATGTTGAATCTGACCCAAACTTAATATTCAACATGCTACAAAAATAATAAAGCATGCTAGCAACACTTAGCTAATATGCTAAAGCATGCTAATAATACAATGAAACAGGAAGTTACTCTAACTCAGGCATACAATGTCCAATCAGCCCCAAACTTAACATGTTTGATAAGAATCCTGGCCTAAACACACGCCCATGCCCGTATTCAGTTACAGTCATAGCGCCACCAGCTGGTAACAGGAAGCCACATGTTTAATACTGTTGTGGATGCCTAGCAACATTTTAAAAAAATTCAACAACTGTTAAACAGGGTAGCAACATGCTATAAACATGCTATAACATGTTAGCAACATTTAGCTAAGTGCTAAAGCATACTCTTAATGCAATGAAACAGAAAGTTACTGTAACTCAGGCATGCAATGTCCAATCAGCCCCAAACTTCACATGTTTGATAACAGTCCTGGCCTGAAGATATCTACATGCCAATATTCAGTTATAGTTATAGCGCCACCTACTGTCAACAGGAAGTGACATGTTTAACACTGTGACACACTATTAGCAACACACTAAAAAAGCCATTGAGTGCTAAACTAGTTTAAAACGTACTCAAACATGCTAGCAACACTTACTTAGTGCTAAAGCATGTTGTTAAAGACATAAAACAGGAAGTTACTGTAACTCAGACATGCAATGTCCAATCAGCCCCAAACTTCCCATGTTTGATAAGAGTCCTGGCCTGAAGAGATATACATGCCCATATTCAGTTATAGTCACAGCGCCACCTGCTGACAACAGGAAGTGATGTTTAATGGTGTTACGGACTCCTAGCAACATATTAAAAAGCGTTAGCAAGTTTTAAATAGGCTAGCATCATGCTAGAATCATGTTAAAACATGCTAGCAACACTTAGCTAAGAGCTAAAGCATGATATTAATACAAAGAAAAATAAGTGTAACTCATGCATACAATGTCCAATCTGACCCAAGCTTAATATGTTTGATAAGAGTCCTGGTCTGAACACAAGCCCATGCCCATATTCAGTTATAGTGATAGTGCCACCTGCTGGCAACAGGAAGTCACATGTTTAATACTGTTGTGGATGCCAAGCAACATTTTAAAAATATCAACAATTGTTAAATAGGGTAGCAAAATGCTATAAACATGCTATAACATGTTAGCAACATTTAGCTAAGTGCTAAAGCATACTCTTAATGCAATGAAACAGGAAGTTACTGTAACTCAGGCATGCAATGCCCAATCAGCCCCAAACTTAATATGTTTGATAAGAGTCCTGGCCTGAATACATTTACATGCCAATATTTAGTTATAGTCATAGCGCCACCAGCTGGCAACAGCAAATTACTTGTTTTACACTAACTTAAGCATGCAATGTACAATTTGCACCAAACTTGACATGTTTGCCAATAGTCCTGGCCTGAAGACATCTAAAAGCCAATATTTTGTAATAGCGCCACCTGTTGGCAGCAGGATATGTCATGACTTACACTCAAGCATGCCATGTTCAAGCTTCACCAAACTTCATATGTTTGATAAAAGCACTGGCCTGAACACATCTGCATGCCAATATTCAGTTATCGGCATAGCGCCACCAGCTGGCAGAAGGAAGATTGGCACATATCAATGACTTTGACATATTCCTCCTACATTTTCTGTGTTAATAGCATAGTGCCCACCATTCGCCACCGATCGGCGGTGAGCCCGAGTGCGAGGGCCCTACCATCGCTGCTTGCAGCTTTAATTAGGGCCCGAGCACCGATGGTGTGAGGACCCTATTGGATCTGCTCCGTTTATTATTATTATTATTATTAGGGCCCGAGCCCAAAAGGGCGAAGGCCCTATTGTTCTTCTAAGGATTCTTATTTTTTTTTTTTTTTTTTTTTTTTTTTTTGTTAACCTTCCGGGCACTTAAGGGGGTCTTAACATACTCAAAAACTCTTGAAAATTTGCACACATGTCGGAATCTGCGGCCATCAGGACGCCACAGAGGCTGGTACCGGGGCGTGGCAAGGGGACTCTACAGCGCCCCCTGGAATTTTGAGGGCCATATAGCACACATACTTGAACGTACACATATGAAACTCGGTACACATATAGAACTCATTGAGCTGAACAACTTTTGTACTCTATGTCATTTTCTCAATGCAACAGGAAGTGAGATATTTAGGGCTGTATAAAAAGCGCATGCTCTGGAATTTAACGTACTCCTCCCAGGATTTCCATACGATTGTCACCAAACTCGGTCAGCATGATCTCAAGACATTGGGGACGCTAAATTGCGAGGGGATTTTTGATATCTCGAACGGTTTGGCCGTGGCAAGGCGACAAAGTTATGGCGAGAAATGAGAAACAGGAAGTGTCTAATAACTGTTGCACACATTGCCTGATTCTGATGAAACTTCACCAGATTGTTCGTTGTATGATGCCGATTCCATAAAGGTGACTATTATGAGTCAAAGTTATAGCGCCACCAACTGGCAGCAGGAAGCGTGTCATTTTCAAAATGCTTTGAAATCAGCCTCTTAATTTTACTTGATTTTCTTTAAACTTCATCAAAATCATGTCAAAACACGGCCGATAAGAATATGTAAAGGGGTCGATGATAAATCAAATGCTGTTGCCATGGCAACGTCTCAAACTTTAAAATTAGATTCCTGTCTTTTCGAGGCAGATAACATGCTTAGAATTTCATGAAACTCAACACACACATCAATATTAATGATAGTTAGACACTGGCAAAAGATCATAAATGGGCGTGGAGCAGGCACTCTATAGCGCCATCTTTTGACAAAAGTTGGGGGGTTAGTTTTTCCTACAGTCACCAAACTCTGTACATATATTGTTCTCATCAATCTGGACAACTTTCTAAATTAAACTAATTAGCTAACACCAACAGGAAGCCGGCTATTTTGATTTGAATGTGGATTTTTGGAAAAATCAGGCTGTAAACAAATTTATACTCCTCCTAAGAAGAACAAGCTGTTCACACCAAACTTTTTTAACATGGAGAGAAGATTCTGAAGATGTTAAATTGCGAGCGGTTTTGGGATATCTTGAACGGTGTTGACGTGGTGATTTTTTAAAGATGTATAACCGTCATTTTCTATATCTTTAAAGTGCAGCATCTTAACTATTTAAAACTTTTTTCACACAGAGATCTTATCATTCTGAGCAAGTGCTGTAAATATCAATTTAATTCAAGCTTCTACGAATTAAAGAAAATTAAAAAAAGAAATCAGAAGCCTGCTGTCACTCTGCCTTGAGTGTCTGTGTTCAGTCACCATTAAGTGACTGAAGAGAGACTGAAGGGGGAGGGGTGAAAGGGAGAGAGGGAGAGAGAGTAGAACATGCTGTCTTGCTAAAGACCATCTTTGAGGAAAAAATGCACATTGATGTTACATAGATATGTTTGATCTTTGAGAGTCTGATATTTTGAGAAAATATAAAGGGTCACTAAGTCTTTCATTGTTTGTATTTTGCAGTTGTTGTTTTTTTATTTATTTTTTACTGAACTGTACCATGAACTTGTCCTATTCAGTCACATAGCAAAAGATTAAGAAAAATACAACTTTTTAGCATGAGCGGTTTATCTTCATTGATAGACATTTATTTTCATAGTGTTATTTATTGAATATAACATTTTAATTAACAGTTTCAAGACAAACTTTGTCAACAAAACAAACTTTGCTGTTATCTGTTCAAAACATCTGAAAATTTTACCATTTTAAGATCAGTTATATATATATATCGCCCCATTACCATACTCAACTTGATTTTTAAAGATATTTTGAAAGAAAGAAGCGTTTATAGAGCACTTTGTGTATTGCTGTACACCCACATGAACTGTGTTCATGTTCATGTTAATTCACAGTACATAAACTAATGTTAAAATATACCATTTTACCATTAAACAATATATGAATACTTTTTTTAGCTTAATATTAATTAACATTAATAAATACTATTTAATTATTGTTCATGTTAACTAATATAGTTAATGTTAACAAATGAAACTGGTTGGCAATTTTATATATTGTGTGTATGTGTCTGTGTGTTGACTTTAAAGTTTAACCCTTTCAATTCAGTAAACTTTAAATCCAACTGACTGAGGGTTACTGTGAATGCATGTGCCAACTGGGCACCGTTTTCCTAATTGATTCTTTCTTAGTTATGTAGCGCTTAAAAGTGATGTCTTATAACAGGAGTCACCTGCAAAGCAATATCCACACACAAATTGTACAGATAGGTAACGATGACATTTAAGCAGAAGTGGTGGACGTAAAGCAAGCAATAATAACATTTTGTTATCATCATGAATTACATGTTCTTATCATCATCATCAGAATATAGGGAAAATGTTCCCTATATTGTGAATGGCTTTGGGATATCTTGAACAGTGTTGATGTGGTGATTTATGAAAGTAACAATAAAAAAGATGAAGAGTTATTTTCATATATCTTTAAATTGCATTATTCTAACTCATCAAAACTTTTTACATATAAAGAACAAGAAATTCTTAGGAAATACGTGTAGTTTCAAAATTTTATCATGCTCAGAGGCCCCAAAAACATTAACCTCATAAACTCTGCAAAAAGTGTTTCAAAATGTTGCTGCTTCATTTACATGACCTTCCTCATATAGTATCAGCCCATATATGGTCTCATTTGAAAGCTTAGAGTCTCTTTACGAGGAATACCATAACTTTTAGTTTTATGAATCATAAAGTAGTAAAATTATGCTTAGAATTTATGTTGTTCCACACACAAGTTTCCGCCTAACGATTGTGAAGAATTATTACAAAGAATGTGTATTTCTTATATTTTTCACAAAACAGACAAGTCATATATCATAAGAAAGCTCTCATTCTCAAGAATCTGACCATATAAATTTTATTGTGTGACAAACACAGATCAAATAATCTTCAATTGAATCGCGATGTCAGAATATACTTGAAGAATATGATGATATATTATATTACTTTCCTCCACATACTACTGCTTCAGTTAGCCGCAAATAATAGCCACACTCCATTTTATCTTTTAGATTAGGATCTCTTCTTTCAAACAAGACCATTTTCACGTTTCTGCGTTGCACCATTGCTGAGTAACCGTTGTTTTGCCAGATGCGCTCGAGCGCGGCTTTCCAAACGCGCTCTGAGCCGCTCAAGCAGGTGTGTGTGTGTCTGCGGCTGCACTTAGAGCGTGTCAGTAGATCAGATTACACCCTCCGACCGCATGCCGTGCTGCTCCGAGGTGTGAACGATGACAGCTCAGCCTCTCCAGACGCGAAGAAGAAGCAGAGCCATGGAGAGGTTCCGGGTCACAAAAGATGCTTCGACGGTGCCGGGCATTGTGGGATATGTAGTTTTTGGACTCTTACACCGGAGATATGCGTCTGTTGGCGTCTCAGAGGAATATAGCGGTCTCAATTATCCAAAATAGACGCTAAATGAATAAATAACGGGCCGTTTCCATGGAGAGCAGAGGATCCGCGGCTCATAAGCGCGTCTATAAGTATAACAGTGCTTCTATTCAGGTTTGTTTTATTCTTATAATTACTTTGAAACGTAAAGGACACCAAAACAATCTGCTAAGCTATGTATTGAGTGTATATTGAATGTTGACAGTAAAGTACAGTATGTGTTTCAGTAAATACACAGGCAAACATAAAAATGAAACATAATTCAGTCAATTATCATGAAAAGTGCTATGGTACATAGTAAAATAGTATTCTATTCTATTCTATTCTCAATAATGTGCTTTATAAAGCCTGTTTTTGCAAAGAAACAGAAGGACACTTTTAGGGGGAAAAGGGGCAATGCGACTCCCTTCGGTTATAATTCAATAACTTTCAATTAGAAACTGTTATATGAAAAAATCTTTTTTCTGGTATATCCTGAGACCTAGTGGAATCAAACAAAACAATTTGCAAAGAACTGAGACACCTAAATCCTGAGTTATAGACTTTCAAAAAAAAACTTTTGAAAAAAAAAATCAAAAAGCGCCTATGTTTTTTTTGTTTTTATTGTAATATTTGAAATCTATATAATGTCATTTATAAAGAATTACACTGATATTATGTAGTTTAAAAGGTTTTCTATACAATGAAACCATTTTTTTTTTATTTCCTCCATTGTATGTGTATAGGGGAACCATTTGAATTTAGGTAGGCCAAATGCAGGCGGAAATCCCCCAACTAGCCGCAGAGCTTAAGGGGTTAAAAGTGTCATTTAAATTTGTCAGATTAAAGCTCTAATACCAGGGATGAACACTAGAGGTCCTCATAAGATAAGGAATCGTTTGACCTCTAATGCTATTTAGCTCATTCTCAGTGTATAAGAATGACAATAATCCATAGAATCAGTTGATATATACTGTACTGTCAGTGTAATTTTACATAATTATTTTGTATAGGTGCTTAAAGAGCATTAAAATCTTTTTTTTATCTTTTAAGGAAAAATTATATGATTTAAATACATATATACACTCTCACTGGTAGAACAAAAAATCTTATAAGTATGAAACTATACTGCTCAGCTCACTTAATTAGAATGAGAAACAAATACAAAAAGGCCAAAAAAAATCAACTAAGTTAATATGTATTTATTTTTAATATATTTGTTTATAATTATTTCACAGATGCTTATAGATTATTAAAATAATATTTAAAAATGCTTGTAGACCATAAAACATGGTAACTATTTAAAATAGGGTCTCTTTTGTTAACAATGGTTAATGAACTAACAAACACGAACAAACAACGAACAATATATTTGTACTCGATTTTCTTCAAACTTCATCAGAATAATGTAAAAGCCCTGATGCATCAAATGCTGTTGCCATGGCAAATAAATAAAAATAAAAAATACATTCAAAAATTTGTTTCCTGTGATATTTAAGGCAGATAGCGTGCTTAGAATTTCATTTTCCATTTTCAATTTTCAATGATTTATTATATATTTAAAGTGCAGCATCCTAACTCTTTGAAACTTTTTTCATACAAATAACTATTCATTCTGATCAAACACAGTTCATTTCATAATTATACAAAACTCCACGAATGAAAGAAAATAAAAAAACATATCTGATCTCACTCTGCTCTGCACTCAATGTGTGTGTTTGTGTGGTAAGTGGTTGAGTGTAAGGAGGGGGGATGGGTGGTAAGAGAAAGAGTCAGAGAGGAGGAGAGACAGTTAGGGTTAGTCCAAAGGGTTACTGTGAATGCATGTGCCAACTGGGCACCGTTTTCCTGATGCTATCGGGATGGCGACTGCGCAGACGGCGAGGGCCCGGTCATCGCTGCTTGCAGCTTTAATTATTATTATTATTATTATTCTCCAAAATGAATCGCATTTTAGAGGGCCTGAACATGCCCGAAAAGTCACGAAACTTTGCACACACATCAAACCTGGCGAAAATTTACGTCTGCTATGGGGTTCAGAAGTGGGTGTGGCAAAATGGCTCGACAGCGCCACCTTTACACGTTCAGCGGTGTGCGCTTTCAGCTGTGATTCACGTACATGCACGAAAATAGGTACACACATGTAACACACCAATACCTACAAAAAAGCCTCTTGGAGCAAAATTTGACACCCAACAGGAAGTCGGTTATTTTTAATTTTCTCAGCAAAATTTGTGTCATTTTTGCCATTTTCAGGCGTCGTACTTGAACGAACTCCTCCTAGAGATTGATTTGGATCAATGCCGAATTTGGTGAGTCCAATCTAAAGCCCTTTGTGACGTTAAATTGCGAAGATCTAGAGTTTTCATCGGAGGGCGTGTCCGTGGCGGCCTCGCAAATTTCGATGTTTCGCCATGAAAAAGGAAGTTGCTATAACTTAGGCATAAAATGTCCGATCTGTCCCAAACTTCACATGTGTGATAACACTCCTGACCTGAAGACATCTACATGCCCATATTCAGTTATGGTCATAGCGCCACCTGCAGGCAACAGGAAGTGTCATGCTGTACTCTACAACCAGCTCCTCCTAGAGATTTATGCAGATCAGCACTAAAATCGGTCAGTCTAATATAAAGGCCTTAGTGATGTTAAATTGTGAAGATCTTGAGTTTTCGGTAAAGGGCGTGTCCGTGGCGGCCTGACAAATTTCGAGGTCTCGCCATGGATATAAAACTTGTTATAACTCAGCCATAAAATGTCCGATCTGCCTCAAACTTCAAATATTCGATAAGAGTCCTGGTCTGAATACACCTGAAGGCCAATATTCTATTATAATCACAGCGCCACCTATTGGCAACAGGAAATGACTTGTATCAAACTCCTCCTAGAGATTTAATGATATCAACATTATATTTGGTCAGTCTGATCTAGAGGCCTTAGAGATGTTAAATTGCGAAGATCTTGAGTTTTCGTTAAAGGGCGTGTCTGTGGCTGCATGACAAATTTTGATGTTTCGCCATGGACATAGAAGTTGTTATAACTCAGCCATAAAATGTCCGATCTTCCTCAAACTTCACAGGTTTGGTGAGAGTCCTGGCCTGAAGACACCTAAAGACCAATATTCAGATATTATCATAGCGCCACCTGTTGGCAGCAGGATAAATCATATCTTTCACTAACTCAAACATACCAAGGTCAATCTACACCAAACTTCATATGTTTGATGAAAGTGGTGGCCTGAACACATCTACATGTCAATAATCAGTTATAGGCATAGCGCCACCAGCTGGCAGCAGGAAATTTGGCACATTTAAGTGACTTTGACATATTTCTCCTATTTTTACTGTATTAAAAGCATACTACCCACCATTTGCTGTGTTCCTAAAGCCACCGGTCGGCGGTGAGCCCATGTGCGAGGGCCCGTTCATCGCTGCTTGCAGCTTTAATTATTATTATTATTCTTCTCCAAAATGAATCGCATTTTAGAGGACCTAAACATGCCCGAAAACTCACAAAACTTTGCACACACATCAAACCTGGCGAAAATTTACGTCTGATATGGGTTTCAGAAGTGGGTGTGGCAAAATGGCTCGACAGCGCCACCTTTAGATGTTCAGCGGTGTGCGCTTTCAGCTGTGATTCACGTACATGTACGAAAATCGGTACACACATGTAACACACCAATACCTACAAAAAAGCCTCTTGGAGCAAAATCCGGAACCCAACAGGAAGTCGGTTAATATTAATATTCTCAACAAAATTTGTGTCATTTTTGCCATTTTCAGGCGTCGTACTTGAACGAACTCCTCCTAGAGATTTATTCCAATCAACAGCAAATTTGGTGAGTCTAATCTAAAGCCCTTTGTGACGTTAAATTGTGAAGATCTAGAGTTTTCATCAGAGGGCGTGTCCGTGGCGGCCTCGCAAATTTCGATGTTTCGCCATGAAAAAGGAAGTTGCTATAACTTAGCCATAAAATGTCCGATCTGTCCCAAACTTCACATGTGTGATAACACTCCTGACCTGAAGACATCTACATGCCCATATTCAGTTATAGTCATAGCGCCACCTGCAGGCAACAGGAAGTGTCATGCTGTACTCTTCAACCAACTCCTCCTAGAGATTTATACAGATCAATACCAAAATAGGCCAGTCTAATATAAAGGCCTTAGCAATGTTAAATTGTGAAGATCTTGAGTTTTCGGTAAAGGGCGTGTCCGTGGCAGCCTGACAAATTTCGAGGTCTCGCCATGGATATAAAACTTGTTATAACTCAGCCATAAAATGTCCGATTTGCCTCAAACTTCACATATTCGATAAGAGTCCTGGCCTGAACACATCTGAAGGCCAATATTCTATTATAATCACAGCGCCACCTGTTGGCAACAGGAAATGACTTGTATCAAACTCCTCCTAGAGATTTAATGATATCAACATTATATTTGGTCAGTCTGATCTAGAGGCCTTAGAGATGTTAAATTGCGAAGATCTTGAGTTTTCGTTAAAGGGCGTGTCTGTGGCGGCGTGACAAAGTTTGATGTTTCGCCATGGACATAGAAGTTGTTATAACTCAGCCATAAAATGTCTGATCTGCCTCAAACTTCACAAGTTTGGTAAGAGTCCTGGCCTGAAGACACCTAAAGGCAAATATTCAGATATTATCATAGCGCCACCTGTTGGCAGCAAGATATATCAAATCTTTCACTAACTCAAACATACCAAGGTCAATCTGCACCAAACTTCATATGTTTGATGAAAGTGGTGGCCTGAACACATCTACATGCCAATAATCAGTTATAGGCATAGCGCCACCAGCTGGCAGCAGGAAATTTGGCACATTTAAGTGACTTTGACATATTTCTCCTATTTTTACTGTATTAAAAGCATACTACCCACCATTTGCTGTGTTCCTAAAGCCACCGGTCGGCGGTGAGCCCGGGTGCGAGGGCCCGTTCATCGCTGCTTGCAGCTTTAATTAGGGCCCGAGCACTACAGTGCGAGGACCCTATTGGAATTGCTCCGTTTATTAGGGCCCGAGCCCAAAAGGGCGAAGGCCCTATTGTTCTTCTAAGGATTCTTATTTGTTTTTTTTTTTTTTTTTTTTTTTTTCAACCGTTGGGGCACTTTTGGGGGCCTTAACATACTCAAAAACTCTTGAAAATTTGCACACACGTCGGAATCTGCCGTCGTCCGGACGCCACAGAGGCTGGGACCCGGGCGTGGTTCAGGGCCTCTACAGCGCCCCCTGGAACACAGTTTGAAAACTTGATGTACTGCGCACACATACTTGCACGTACTCATATGAAACTCGGTACACATATAGAACTCATCGAGCTGAACAACTTTTGTACTCTATGTCATGGGCTCCACGCAACAGGAAGTGGGATATTTAGGGCTGTTTAAAAAGCGCATGCTCTGGAATTTAACGTACTCCTCCCAGGAATTCCATGGGATTGTCACCAAACTCGGTCAGCATGATCTCAAGACATTGGGGACGCTAAATTGCGAGGAGATTTTTGATATCTCGAACGGTTTGGCCGTGGCAAGGCGACAAAGTTATGGCGAGAAATGAGAAACAGGAAGTGTCTAATAACTGTTGCACACATTGCCTGATTCTGATGAAACTTCACCAGTTTGTTCCTTGTATGATGCCGATTCCATAAATGTGACTATTATGAGTCAAAGTTATAGCGCCACCAACTGGCAGCAGGAAACGTGTCATTTTCAAAATGCTTTGAAATCAGCCTCTTAATTTTACTCGATTTTCTTTAAACTTCATCAAAATCATGTCAAAACACGGCCGATAAGAATATGTAAAGGGGTCGATGATAAATCAAATGCTGTTGCCATGGCAACGTGTCAAACTTTAAAATTACATTCCTGTCTTTTCGAGGCAGATAACATGCTTAGAATTTCATGAAACTCAACACACACATCAATATTAATGATAGTTAGACACTGGCAAAAGGTCATAAATGGGCGTGGAGCAGGCACTCTATAGCGCCATCTTTTGACAAAAGTTGGGGGGTTAGTTTTTCCTACAGTCACCAAACTCTGTACTTATATTGTTCTCATCAATCTGGACAACTTTCTAAATCAAACTCATTAGCTAAGACCAACAGAAAGCCGGCTATTTTGATTTGAATGTGGATTTTTTGAAAAATCAGGTAGTAAACAAATTCACACTACTCCTAAGAACAACCAGCTTTTCACACCAAACTTTTTTAACATGAAGAGAAGATTCTGAAGATGTTAAATTGCGAGCGGATTTGGGATATCTCGAACGGTGTTGACGTGGTGATTTTTTAAAGATGTAGTAAAAAACATAACCCTAATTTTTTATATCTTTAAAGTGCAGCATCCAAACTCTTTAAAACTTTTTTCACACATAGATCTAATCATTCTGAGCAAGTGCTGGAAATATTAATTTTATACAAGCTTCAATGAATTAAAGAAAATTAAAAAAAGAACTCAGAAACCTGCTGTCACTCTGGGTGAATGTCTCTACAGTATGTGTGTGCGTTCAGTCAGGCACAGAGAAGCTCATTATTGCAGAGGGAGGGGTGAGAGGCAGAGAGGGTGACAGAGTAGAGAGCCATTCTACAGACCACCTTTGAACAAAATGCACATACTGTATGTAGTGTAATTACATAAATATGTCTGATCTTTGAGAGTCTGATATTTTGAGAAAATATAAAGGGTCACTAAGTCTTTCATTGTTCGTATTTTGCAGTTGTTGTTTTTTATTTATTTTTTACTTAACTGTACCATGAACTTGTCCTATTCAGTCACATAGCAAAAGATTTTAAAAAATACAACTTTTTAGCATGATCAATTTATCTTCATTGATAGACAATATTTACATAGTGTTATTTATTGAATATAAAATAATAATAATAAAAAATTAAGACAAACTTTGACAACAAAACAAACGTTACTGTTATCTCTTCAAAACATCTGAAAACCATAATTTTAAGAACAGTTATAAATATATATATCACCCCGTTAAAATAGTCAACTTGATTTTTAAAGATATTTTGAAAGAATGAAGCGTTTATAGAGCACTTTATTGTGTATTGCTGTACACCCACATGAACTGTGTTCATGTTCATGTTAATTCACTGTACATAAACTTTATATGAATACTTTTTTTTAGCTTAATATTAATTAACATTAATAAATGCTATTTATTTATTGGTCATGTTAACTGATATAGTTAATTTTAACAAATGAAACTGAATGGCAACATTTTATATTTTGTGTGTATGTGTCTGTGTGTTGATTTTAAAGTGTAACCCTTTCAATTCTGTAAACTTAAAATCCAAACTAGCAGATGGTTACTGTGAATGCATGTGCCAACTGGGCACCGTCTTCCTTATTGATTCTTAGTTATGACAAAAATTGATTTTATACAAAAATATATTATACAAAAATTGTACAGATAGGTAACAATGACATTTAAGCAGAAGTGGTGGATATAAAGGAAGCAGTAATAACATTTTGCTATCATCATGAAATACATGTTCTTATTTGTAGCATACTGGTTCACAGTTGGCATCTATTTGAAGTCCTTGCATTGATTGCATTTAATTAAATCAACATTATATTTGGTCAGTCTGATCTTGAGGCCTTAGAGATGTTAAATTGTGAAGATCTTGAGTTTTCATTAAAGGGCATGTCCGTGATGGCCTGACAAAGTTTGATGTTTCTGCATAGACATAGAAGTTGTTATAACTTAGCCTGAAAATGTCTGATCTGCCACAAAATTCACAGGTTTGGTAAGAGTCCTGGCCTGAAGACACCTAAAGACCAATATTCAGATATTATCATAGCGCCACCTGTTGGCAGCAGGATATCTCATATATTTCACTAACTCAAACACACCAAGGTCAATCTGCACCAAACTTCATATATTTGATAATAGTGCTGGCCTGAACACATCTACATGCCAATAATCAGTTATAGGCATAGCGCCACCAGCTGGCAGCGGCAAGTTTGGCACATTTAAATGACTTATGACATTTTTTCTATATTTACTGTATTAAAAGCATACTGCCCACCGTTTGCTGTTTTCCTGAAGCCACCGGTCGGCGGTGAGCCCGGGTGCGAGGGCCCGTTCATCGCTGCTCGCAGCTTTAATTCTTCTTCTTCTTCTTCTTCTCCAAAATGAAAAGTCTTTTTGAGGGCCTAAACATGCCCGAAAACTCACGAAACTTTGCACACGCATCAGACCTGGCGAAAATTTACATCTGATATGGTTTTCAAAAGTGGGTGTGGCAAAATGGCTCGATAGCGCCACCTATAAAATTTCAACGGAGTGCGCCTCGAGCTACGTTTCTCGTACATGTACGAAACTCGGTACACATATGTAACACACCAATACCTACAAAAAAGTCTCCTGGTGCAACATCCGAAACCCAACAGGAAGTCCGTTATATTGAATTTCCTGTACGATTTTTGTGCAGTTTTTGCCATTTTCAGGCCTCGTACTTTAACGAACTCCTCCTACAGTTTTTATCCGATCATCTTCAAATTTGCTGAGTGTCATCATAAGGCCTTTGCGATGTTAAATTGCGAAGCTTTAGAGTTTTCGTCGAAGGGCATGTCCGTGGCGGCCTGACAAACTTTGATGTTTCGCCATGAAAAAGGAAGTTGCTATAACTCAGGCATACAATGTCCGATCTGCCTCAAACTTCACATGTTTGATGACAGTCCGGTCCTGAACACACGTCAGTGCCTAAATTCAGTTATAGTCATAGCGCCACCTGCTGACAACAGGAAATGACATGTTTAACACTGTTACGGACTCTTAGCAACATATTGAAAAGCGTTAACAAGTCTTAAATAGGTTAGCAACATGCTACAAACATGCTAAAACATGTTAGCAACACTTAGCTAAGAGCTAAAGCATGCTATCAATACAAATACAAAAGGAAATTGCTGTAACTCATGTATATACTGTTGAATCTGACCCAAACTTAATATTCAAGATGCTACAAAAATAATAAAGCATGCTAGCAACACTTAGCTAATATGCTAAAGCATGCTTATTATACAATAAAACAGGAAGTTACTCTAACTCAGGCATACCATGTCCAATCAGCCCCAAACTAAACATGTTTGATAAGAATCCTGGCCTAATCACACGCCCATGCCTGTATTCAGTTATAGTCATAGCGCCACCAGCTGGTAACAGGAAGCCACATGTTTAATACTGTTGTGGATGATTAACAACATTTAAAAAAAATTCAACAACTGTTAAATAGGGTAGCAACATGCTAGAAACATGCTATAACATGTTAGCAACATTTAGCTAAATGCTAAAGCATGCTCTTAATGCAATGAAACAGGAAGTTACTGTAACTCAGGCATGCAATGTCCAATCAGCCCCAAACTTCACATGTTTGATAACAGTCCTGGCCTGAAGATGTCTACATGCCAATATTCAGTTATAGTTATAGCGCCACCTACTGTCAACAGGAAGTGACATGTTTAACACTGTGACACACTATTAGCAACACACTAAAAAAGCCATTGAGTGCTAAACTAGTTTAAAACGTACTCAAACATGCTAGCAACACTTACTTAGTGCTAAAGCATGTTGTTAAAGACATAAAACAGGAAGTTACTGTAACTCAGGCATGCAATGTCCAATCAGCCCCAAACTTCACATGTTTGATAAGACTCCTGGCCTGAAGATATATACATGCCCATATTCAGTTATAGTCACAGCGCCACCTTCTGACAACAGGAAGTGTCGTTTAAAGGTGTTACGGACTCCTAGCAACATATTAAAAAGCGTTAGCAATTTTTAAATAGGCTAGCATCATGCTAGAATCATGTTAAAACATGCTAGCAACACTTAGCTAAGAGCTAAAGCATGATATTAATACAAAGAAAAATAAGTGTAACTCATGCATACAATGTCCAATCTGACCCAAGCTTAATATGTTTGATAAGAGTCCTGGTCTGAACACAAGCCCATGCCCATATTCAGTTATAGTCATAGTGCCACCTACTGGCAACAGGAAGTCACATGTTTAATACTGTTGTGGATGCCAAGCAACATCTTAAAAATATCAACAAGTGTTAAATAGGGTAGCAACATGCTAGAAACATGTTAGCAACATTTAGCTAAGTGCTAAAGCATACTCTTAATGCAATGAAACAGGAAGTTACTGTAACTCAGGCATGCAATGTCCAATCAGCCCCAAACTTAATGTTTGATAAGAGTCCTGGCCTGAATACATTTACATGCCAGTATTTAGTTATAGTCATAGCGCCACCAGCTGGCAACAGCAAATTACTTGTTTTACACTAACTTAAGCATGCAATGTACAATTTGCACCAAACTTGATATGTTTGCCAATAGTCCTGGCCTGAAGACATCTAAAAGCCAATATTTCGTAATAGCGCCACCTGTTGGCAGCAGGATATGTCATGACTTACACTCAAGCATGCCATGTTCAAGCTTCACCAGACTTCATGTTTCATAAAAGCACTGGCCTGAACACATCTGCATGCCAATATTCAGTTATAGGCATAGCGCCACCAGCTGGCAGCAGGAAGATTGGCACATATCAATGACTTTGACATATTCCTCCTACATTTACTGTGTTAATAGCATAGTGCCCACCATTCGCCACCGATCGGCGGTGAGCCCGAGTGCGAGGGCCCTACCATCGCTGCTTGCAGCTTTAATTATTTTTATTATTATTAGGGCCCGAGCACCGATGGTGTGAGGACCCTATTGAATCTGCTCCGTTTATTATTATTATTATTATTAGGGCCCGAGCACTACAGTGCGAGGACCCTATTGGAATTGCTCCGTTTATTCTTCTTCTTCTTCTTCTTCTTCTTCTTCTTCTTCTTCTTCTCCAAAATGAAAAGTCTTTTTGAGGGCCTAAACATGCCCGAAAACTCACGAAACTTTGCACACGCATCAGAACTGGCGAAAATTTACATCTGATATGGTTTTCAAAAGTGGGTGTGGCAAAATGGCTCGATAGCGCCACCTATAAAATTTCAACGGAGTGCCCCTCGAGCTACATTTCACGTACATGTACGAAACTCGGTACACATATGTAACACACCAATACCTACAAAAAAGTCTCCTGGTGCAACATCCGAAACCCAACAGGAAGTCCGTTATATTGAATTTCCTGTACGATTTTTGTGCAGTTTTTGCCATTTTCAGGCCTCATACTTTAACGAACTCCTCCTACAGTTTTTATCCGATCATCTTCAAATTTGCTGAGTGTCATCATAAGGCCTTTGCGATGTTAAATTGCGAAGCTTTAGAGTTTTCGTCGAAGGACGTGTCCGTGGCAGCCGGACAAACTTTGATGTTTCGCCATGAAAAAGGAAGTTGCTATAACTCAGGCATACGATGTCCGATCTGCCTCAAACTTCACATGTTTGATGACAGTCCGGTCCTGAACACACGTCAGTGCCCATATTCAGTTATAGTCATAGCGCCACCTGCTGACAACAGGAAATGACATGTTTAACACTGTTACGGACTCCTAGAAACATATTGAAAAGCGTTAACAAGTCTTAAATAAGCTAGCAACATGCTACAAACATGCTAAAACATGCTAGCAACACTTAGCTAAGAGCTAAAGCATGCTATTAATACAAATACAAAAGGAAATTGCTGTAACTCATGTATATAATGTTGAATCTGACCCAAACTTAATATTCAACATGCTACAAAAATAATAAAGCATGCTAGCAACACTTAGCTAATATGCTAAAGCATGCTAATAATACAATGAAACAGGAAGTTACTCTAACTCAGGCATACAATGTCCAATCAGCCCCAAACTTAACATGTTTGATAAGAATCCTGGCCTAAACACACGCCCATGCCCGTATTCAGTTATAGTCATAGCGCCACCAGCTGGTAACAGGAAGCCACATGTTTAATACTGTTGTGGATGCCTAGCAACATTTTAAAAAAATTCAACTACTGTTAAACAGGGTAGCAACATGCTAGAAACATGCTATAACATGTTAGCAACATTTAGCTAAGTGCTAAAGCATACTCTTAATGCAATGAAACAGGAAGTTACTGTAACTCAGGCATGCAATGTCCAATCAGCCCCAAACTTCACATGTTTGATAACAGTCCTGGCCTGAAGATATCTACATGCCAATATTCAGTTATAGTTATAGCGCCACCTACTGTCAACAGGAAGTGACATGTTTAACACTGTGACACACTATTAGCAACACACTAAAAAAGCCATTGAGTGCTAAACTAGTTTAAAACGTACTCAAACATGCTAGCAACACTTACTTAGTGCTAAAGCATGTTGTTAAAGACATAAAACAGGAAGTTACTGTAACTCAGACATGCAATGTCCAATCAGCCCCAAACTTCACGTTTGATAAGACTCCTGGCCTGAAGATATATACATGCAGTTATAGTCACAGCGCCACCTGCTGACAACAGGAAGTGACGTTTAATGGTGTTACGGACTCCTAGCAACATAATAAAAAGCGTCAGCAAGTTTTAAATAGGCTAGCATCATGCTAGAATCATGTTAAAACATGCTAGCAACACTTAGCTGAGAGCTAAAGCATGATATTAATACAAAGAAAAATAAGTGTAACTCATGCATACAATGTCCAATCTGACCCAAGCTTAATATGTTTGATAAGAGTCCTGGTCTGAACACAAGCCCATGCCCATATTCAGTTAAAGTGATAGTGCCACCTGCTGGCAACAGGAAGTCACATGTTTAATACTGTTGTGGATGCCAAGCAACATTTTAAAAATATCAACAAGTGTTAAATAGGGTAGCAACATGCTAGAAACATGCTATAACATGTTAGCAAACATTTAGCTAAGTGCTAAAGCATGCTCTTAATGCAATGAAACAGGAAGTTACTGTAACTCAGGCATGCAATGTCCAATCAGCCCCAAACTTCACATGTTTGATAAGAGTCCTGGCCTGAAGATATATACATGCCCATATTCAGCTATAGTCATAGCGCCACCAGCTGGTAATAGGAAGCCACATGTTTAATACTGTTGTGGATGCCTAGCAACATTTTAAAAATATCAACAAGTGTTAAAATAGGATAGCAACATGTTAGAAACATGTTAGCAACATTTAGCTACGTGCTAAAGCATACTCTTAATGCAATGAAACAGGAAGTTACTGTAACTCAGGCATGCAATGTCCAATCAGCCCCAAACTTCACATGTTTGATAACAGTCCTGGCCTGAAGATATCTACATGCCAATATTCAGTTATAGTTATAGCGCCACCTACTGTCAACAGGAAGTGACATGTTTAACACTGTGACACACTATTAGCAACACACTAAAAAAGCCATTGAGTGCTAAACTAGTTTAAAACGTACTCAAACATGCTAGCAACACTTACTTAGTGCTAAAGCATGTTGTTAAAGACATAAAACAGGAAGTTACTGTAACTCAGACATGCAATGTCCAATCAGCCCCAAACTTCACGTTTGATAAGACTCCTGGCCTGAAGATATATACATGCAGTTATAGTCACAGCACCACCTGCTGACAACAGGAAGTGACGTTTAATGGTGTTACGGACTCCTAGCAACATAATAAAAAGCGTCAGCAAGTTTTAAATAGGCTAGCATCATGCTAGAATCATGTTAAAACATGCTAGCAACACTTAGCTGAGAGCTAAAGCATGATATTAATACAAAGAAAAATAAGTGTAACTCATGCATACAATGTCCAATCTGACCCAAGCTTAATATGTTTGATAAGAGTCCTGGTCTGAACACAAGCCCATGCCCATATTCAGTTATAGTGATAGTGCCACCTGCTGGCAAAAGGAAGTCACATGTTTAATACTGTTGTGGATGCCAAGCAACATTTTAAAAATATCAACAAGTGTTAAATAGGGTAGCAACATGCTAGAAACATGCTATAACATGTTAGCAACATTTAGCTAAGTGCTAAAGCATGCTCTTAATGCAATGAAACAGGAAGTTACTGTAACTCAGGCATGCAATGTCCAATCAGCCCCAAACTTCACATGTTTGATAAGAGTCCTGGCCTGAAGATATATACATGCCCATATTCAGCTATAGTCATAGCGCCACCAGCTGGTAATAGGAAGCCACATATTTAATACTGTTGTGGATGCCTAGCAACATTTTAAAAATATCAACAAGTGTTAAAATAGGGTAGCAACATGTTAGAAACATGTTAGCAACATTTAGCTAAGTGCTAAAGCATAGTCTTAATGCAATGAAACAGGAAGTTACTGTAACTCAGGCATGCAATGTCCAATCAGCCCCAAACTTAATATGTTTGATAAGAGTCCTGGCCTGAATACATTTACATGCCAATATTTAGTTATAGTCATAGCGCCACCAGCTGGCAACAGCAAATTACTTGTTTTACACTAACTTAAGCATGCAATGTACAATTTGCAACAAACTTGACATGTTTGGCAATAGTCCTGGCCTGAAGACATCTAAAAGACAATATTTTGTAATAGCGCCACCTGTTGGCAGCAGGATATGTCATGACTTACACTCAAGCATGCCATGTTCAAGCTTCACCAAACTTCATAAGTTTGATAAAAGCACTGGCCTGAACACATCTGCATGCCAATATTCAGTTATAGGCATAGCGCCACCAGCTGGCAGAAGGAAGATTGGCACATATCAATGACTTTGACATATTCCTACTACATTTTCTGTGTTAATAGCATAGTGCCCACCATTCGCCACCAATCGGCGGTGAGCCCGAGTGCGAGGGCCCTACCATCGCTGCTTGCAGCTTTAATTAGGGCCCGAGCACTACAGTGCGAGGACCCTATTGGAATTGCTCCGTTTATTATTCTTCTTCTTCTTCTCCAAAATGAAAAGTCTTTTTGAGGGCCTAAACATGCCCGAAAACTCACGAAACTTTGCACACGCATCAGACCTGGCGAAAATTTACATCTGATATGGTTTTCAAAAGTGGGTGTGGCAAAATGGCTCGATAGCGCCACCTATAAAATTACAACGGAGTGCGCCTCGAGCTACGTTTCACGTACATGTACGAAACTCGGTACACATATGTAACACACCAATACCTACAAAAAAGTCTCCTGGTGCAACATCCGAAACCCAACAGGAAGTCCGTTATATTGAATTTCCTGTACGATTTTTGTGCAGTTTTTGCCATTTTCAGGCCTCGTACTTTAACGAACTCCTCCTACAGTTTTTATCCGATCATCTTCAAATTTGCTGAGTGTCATCATAAGGCCTTCGCGATGTTAAATTGCGAAGCTTTAGAGTTTTCGTCGATGGGCGTGTCCGTGGCAGCCTGACAAACTTTGATGTTTCGCCATGAAAAAGGAAGTTGCTATAACTCAGGCATACGATGTCCGATCTGCCTCAAACTTCACATGTTTGATGACAGTCCGGTCCTTAACACATGTCAGTGCCCAAATTCAGTTATAGTCATAGCGCCACCTGCTGACAACAGGAAATGACATGTTTAACACTGTTACGGACTCTTAGCAACATATTGAAAAGCGTTAACAAGTCGTAAATAGGCTAGCAACATGCTACAAACATGCTAAAACATGCTAGCAACACTTAGCTAAGAGCTAAAGCATGCTATTAATAAAAATACAAAAGGAAATTGCTGTAACTCATGTATATACTGTTGAATCTGACCCAAACTTAATATTCAACATGCTACAAAAATAATAAAGCATGCTAGCAACACTTAGCTAATATGCTAAAGCATGCTAATAATACAATGAAACAGGAAGTTACTCTAACTCAGGCATACAATGTCCAATCAGCCCCAAACTTAACATGTTTGATAAGAATCCTGGCCTAAACACACGCCCATGCCCGTATTCAGTTATAGTCATAGCGCCACCAGCTGGTAACAGGAAGCCACATGTTTAATACTGTTGTGGATGCCTAGCAACATTTTAAAAAAATTCAACTACTGTTAAACAGGGTAGCAACATGCTAGAAACATGCTATAACATGTTAGCAACATTTAGCTAAGTGCTAAAGCATACTCTTAATGCAATGAAACAGGAAGTTACTGTAACTCAGGCATGCAATGTCCAATCAGCCCCAAACTTCACATGTTTGATAACAGTCCTGGCCTGAAGATATCTACATGCCAATATTCAGTTATAGTTATAGCGCCACCTACTGTCAACAGGAAGTGACATGTTTAACACTGTGACACACTATTAGCAACACACTAAAAAAGCCATTGAGTGCTAAACTAGTTTAAAACGTACTCAAACATGCTAGCAACACTTACTTAGTGCTAAAGCATGTTGTTAAAGACATAAAACAGGAAGTTACTGTAACTCAGACATGCAATGTCCAATCAGCCCCAAACTTCACGTTTGATAAGACTCCTGGCCTGAAGATATATACATGCAGTTATAGTCACAGCGCCACCTGCTGACAACAGGAAGTGACGTTTAATGGTGTTACGGACTCCTAGCAACATAATAAAAAGCGTCAGCAAGTTTTAAATAGGCTAGCATCATGCTAGAATCATGTTAAAACATGCTAGCAACACTTAGCTGAGAGCTAAAGCATGATATTAATACAAAGAAAAATAAGTGTAACTCATGCATACAATGTCCAATCTGACCCAAGCTTAATATGTTTGATAAGAGTCCTGGTCTGAACACAAGCCCATGCCCATATTCAGTTAAAGTGATAGTGCCACCTGCTGGCAACAGGAAGTCACATGTTTAATACTGTTGTGGATGCCAAGCAACATTTTAAAAATATCAACAAGTGTTAAATAGGGTAGCAACATGCTAGAAACATGCTATAACATGTTAGCAAACATTTAGCTAAGTGCTAAAGCATGCTCTTAATGCAATGAAACAGGAAGTTACTGTAACTCAGGCATGCAATGTCCAATCAGCCCCAAACTTCACATGTTTGATAAGAGTCCTGGCCTGAAGATATATACATGCCCATATTCAGCTATAGTCATAGCGCCACCAGCTGGTAATAGGAAGCCACATGTTTAATACTGTTGTGGATGCCTAGCAACATTTTAAAAATATCAACAAGTGTTAAAATAGGATAGCAACATGTTAGAAACATGTTAGCAACATTTAGCTACGTGCTAAAGCATACTCTTAATGCAATGAAACAGGAAGTTACTGTAACTCAGGCATGCAATGTCCAATCAGCCCCAAACTTCACATGTTTGATAACAGTCCTGGCCTGAAGATATCTACATGCCAATATTCAGTTATAGTTATAGCGCCACCTACTGTCAACAGGAAGTGACATGTTTAACACTGTGACACACTATTAGCAACACACTAAAAAAGCCATTGAGTGCTAAACTAGTTTAAAACGTACTCAAACATGCTAGCAACACTTACTTAGTGCTAAAGCATGTTGTTAAAGACATAAAACAGGAAGTTACTGTAACTCAGACATGCAATGTCCAATCAGCCCCAAACTTCACGTTTGATAAGACTCCTGGCCTGAAGATATATACATGCAGTTATAGTCACAGCACCACCTGCTGACAACAGGAAGTGACGTTTAATGGTGTTACGGACTCCTAGCAACATAATAAAAAGCGTCAGCAAGTTTTAAATAGGCTAGCATCATGCTAGAATCATGTTAAAACATGCTAGCAACACTTAGCTGAGAGCTAAAGCATGATATTAATACAAAGAAAAATAAGTGTAACTCATGCATACAATGTCCAATCTGACCCAAGCTTAATATGTTTGATAAGAGTCCTGGTCTGAACACAAGCCCATGCCCATATTCAGTTATAGTGATAGTGCCACCTGCTGGCAAAAGGAAGTCACATGTTTAATACTGTTGTGGATGCCAAGCAACATTTTAAAAATATCAACAAGTGTTAAATAGGGTAGCAACATGCTAGAAACATGCTATAACATGTTAGCAACATTTAGCTAAGTGCTAAAGCATGCTCTTAATGCAATGAAACAGGAAGTTACTGTAACTCAGGCATGCAATGTCCAATCAGCCCCAAACTTCACATGTTTGATAAGAGTCCTGGCCTGAAGATATATACATGCCCATATTCAGCTATAGTCATAGCGCCACCAGCTGGTAATAGGAAGCCACATATTTAATACTGTTGTGGATGCCTAGCAACATTTTAAAAATATCAACAAGTGTTAAAATAGGGTAGCAACATGTTAGAAACATGTTAGCAACATTTAGCTAAGTGCTAAAGCATAGTCTTAATGCAATGAAACAGGAAGTTACTGTAACTCAGGCATGCAATGTCCAATCAGCCCCAAACTTAATATGTTTGATAAGAGTCCTGGCCTGAATACATTTACATGCCAATATTTAGTTATAGTCATAGCGCCACCAGCTGGCAACAGCAAATTACTTGTTTTACACTAACTTAAGCATGCAATGTACAATTTGCAACAAACTTGACATGTTTGGCAATAGTCCTGGCCTGAAGACATCTAAAAGACAATATTTTGTAATAGCGCCACCTGTTGGCAGCAGGATATGTCATGACTTACACTCAAGCATGCCATGTTCAAGCTTCACCAAACTTCATAAGTTTGATAAAAGCACTGGCCTGAACACATCTGCATGCCAATATTCAGTTATAGGCATAGCGCCACCAGCTGGCAGAAGGAAGATTGGCACATATCAATGACTTTGACATATTCCTACTACATTTTCTGTGTTAATAGCATAGTGCCCACCATTCGCCACCAATCGGCGGTGAGCCCGAGTGCGAGGGCCCTACCATCGCTGCTTGCAGCTTTAATTAGGGCCCGAGCACTACAGTGCGAGGACCCTATTGGAATTGCTCCGTTTATTATTCTTCTTCTTCTTCTCCAAAATGAAAAGTCTTTTTGAGGGCCTAAACATGCCCGAAAACTCACGAAACTTTGCACACGCATCAGACCTGGCGAAAATTTACATCTGATATGGTTTTCAAAAGTGGGTGTGGCAAAATGGCTCGATAGCGCCACCTATAAAATTACAACGGAGTGCGCCTCGAGCTACGTTTCACGTACATGTACGAAACTCGGTACACATATGTAACACACCAATACCTACAAAAAAGTCTCCTGGTGCAACATCCGAAACCCAACAGGAAGTCCGTTATATTGAATTTCCTGTACGATTTTTGTGCAGTTTTTGCCATTTTCAGGCCTCGTACTTTAACGAACTCCTCCTACAGTTTTTATCCGATCATCTTCAAATTTGCTGAGTGTCATCATAAGGCCTTCGCGATGTTAAATTGCGAAGCTTTAGAGTTTTCGTCGATGGGCGTGTCCGTGGCGGCCTGACAAACTTTGATGTTTCGCCATGAAAAAGGAAGTTGCTATAACTCAGGCATACGATGTCCGATCTGCCTCAAACTTCACATGTTTGATGACAGTCCGGTCCTTAACACATGTCAGTGCCCAAATTCAGTTATAGTCATAGCGCCACCTGCTGACAACAGGAAATGACATGTTTAACACTGTTACGGACTCTTAGCAACATATTGAAAAGCGTTAACAAGTCGTAAATAGGCTAGCAACATGCTACAAACATGCTAAAACATGCTAGCAACACTTAGCTAAGAGCTAAAGCATGCTATTAATAAAAATACAAAAGGAAATTGCTGTAACTCATGTATATACTGTTGAATCTGACCCAAACTTAATATTCAACATGCTACAAAAATAATAAAGCATGCTAGCAACACTTAGCTAATATGCTAAAGCATGCTAATAATACAATAAAACAGGAAGTTACTCTAACTCAGGCATACCATGTCCAATCAGCCCCAAACTTAACATGTTTGATAAGCATCCTGGCCTAAACACACGCCCATGCCTGTATTCAGTTATAGTCATAGCGCCACCAGCTGGTAACAGGAAGCCATATGTTTAATACTGTTGTGGATGACTAGCAACATTTAAAAAAAAATCAACAACTGTTAAAAAGGGTAGAAACATGCTAGAAACATGCTATAACATGTTAGCAACATTTAGCTAAGTGCTAAAGCATGCTCTTAATGCAATGAAACAGGAAGTTACTGTAACTCAGGCATGCAATGTCCAATCAGCCCCAAACTTCACATGTTTGATAACAGTCGTGACCTGAAGATGTCTACATGCCAATATTCAGTTATAGTTATAGCGCCACCTACTGTCAACAGGAAGTGACATGTTTAACACTGTGACACACTATTAGCAACACACTAAAAAAGCCATTGAGTGCTAAACTAGTTTAAAACGTACTCAAACATGCTAGCAACACTTACTTAGTGCTAAAGCATGTTGTTAAAGACATAAAACAGGAAGTTACTGTAACTCACGCATGCAATGTCCAATCAGCCCCAAACTTCACATGTTTGATAAGACTCTTGGCCTGAAGATATATACATGCCCATATTCAGTTATAGTCACAGCGCCACCTGCTGACAACAGGAAGTGATGTTTAATGGTGTTACGGACTCCTAGCAACATATTAAAAAGCTTTAGCGAGTTTTAAATAGGCTAGCATCATGCTAGAATCATGTTAAAACATGCTAGCAACACTTAGCTAAGAGCTAAAGCATGATATTAATACAAAGAAAAATAAGTGTAACTCATGCTGTCCAATCTGACCCAAGCTTAATATGTTTGATAAGAGTGCTGGTCTGAACACAAGCCAATGCCCATATTCAGTTATAGTCATAGTGCCACCTGCTGGCAACAGGAAGTCACATGTTTAATACTGTTGTGGATGTCAAGCAACATTTTAAAAATATCAACAACTGTTAAATAGGGTAGCAACGTGCTAGAAACATGTTAGCAACATTTAGCTAAGTGCTAAAGCATACTCTTAATGCAATGAAACAGGAAGTTACTGTAACTCAGGCATGCAATGTCCAATCAGCCCCAAACTTAATATGTTTGATAAGAGTCTTGGCCTGAATACATTTACATGCCAATATTTAGTTATAGTCATAGCGCCACCAGCTGGCAACAGCAAATTACTTGTTTTACACTAACTTAAGCATGCAATGTAAAATTTGCACCAAACTTGACCTGTTTGCCAATAGTCCTGGCCTGAAGACATCTAAAAGCCAATATTTTGTAATAGCGCCACCTGTTGGCAGCAGGATATGTCATGACTTACACTCAAGCATGCCATGTTCAAGCTTCACCAAACTTCATATGTTTGATAAAAGCACTGGCCTGAACACATCTGCATGCCAATATTCAGTTATAGGCATAGCACCACCAGCTGGCAGAAGGAAGATTGGCACATATCAATGACTTTGACATATTCCTCCTACATTTTCTGAGTTAATAGCATAGTGCCCACCATTCGCCACCGATCGGCGGTGAGCCCGAGTGCGAGGGCCCTACCATCGCTGCTTGCAGCTTTAATTATTATTATTATTCTTCTTCTCCAAAGTGAATCGCATTTTAGAGGACCTAAACATTCCCGAAAACTCACAAAACTTTGCACACACATCAAACCTGGCGAAAATTTACGTCTGATTTGGGTTTCAGAAGTGGGTGTTGCAAAATGGCTCGACAGCGCCACCTTTAGACGTTCAGCGGTGTGCGCTTTCAGCTGTGATTCACGTACATGCACGGAAATCGGTACACACATGTAACACACCAAAACCTACAAAAAAGCCTCTTGGAGCAAAATCCGGAACCCAACAGGAAGTCGGTTAATATTAATATTCTCAACAAAATTTGTGTCATTTTTGCCTTTTTCAGGTGTCGTACTTGAACGAACTCCTCCTACAGATTTATTCGGATCAACGGCAAATTTGCTGAGTCTAGTCTAAAGCCCTTTGTGACGTTAAATTGTGAAGATCTAGAGTTTTCATCGGAGGGCGTGTCCGTGGCGGCCTCGCAAATTTCGATGTTTCGCCATGAAAAAGGAAGTTGCTATAACTCAGGCATACAATGTCCTATCTGTCCCAAACTTCACATGTGTGATAACACTCCTGACCTGAAGACATCTACATGCCCATATTCAGTTATAGTCATAGAGCCACCTGCAGGCAACAGGAAGTGTCATGCTGTACTCTACAACCAACTCCTCCTAGAGATTTATTCAGATCAACACCAAAATCGGTCAGTCTAATATAAAGGCCGTAGCGATGTTAAATTGTGAAGATCTTGAGTTTTCGGTAAAGGGCGTGTCCGTGGCGGCCTGACAAATTTCGAGGTCTCGCCATGGATATAAAACTTGTTATAACTCAGCCATAAAATGTCCGATTTGCCTCAAACTTCACATATTAGATAAGAGTCCTGGCCTGAACACATCTGAAGGCCAATATTCTATTATAATCACAGCGCCACCTGTTGGCAACAGGAAATGACTTGTATCAAACTCCTCCTAGAGATTTAATGATATCAACATTATATTTGGTCAGTCTGATGTAGAGGCCTTAGAGATTTTAAATTGCGAAGATCTTGAGTTTTCGTTAAAGGGCGTGTCTGTGGCGGCATGACAAAGTTTGATGTTTCGCCATGGACATAGAAGTTGTTATAACTCAGCCATAAAATGTCCGATCTGCCTCAAACTTCACAGGTTTGGTAAGAGTCCTGGCCTGAAGACACCTAAAGGCCAATATTCAGATATTATCATAGCGCCACCTGTTGGCAGCAAGATATATCATATCTTTCACTAACTCAAAAATACCAAGGTCGAATTTCACCAAACTTCATATGTTTGATGAAAGTGGTGGCCTGAACACATCTACATGCCAATAATCAGTTATAGGCATAGCGCCACCAGCTGGCAGCAGGAAATTTGGCACATTTAAGTGACTTTGACATATTTCTCCTATTTTTACTGTATTAAAAGCATACTACCCACCATTTGCTGTGTTTCTAAAGCCACCGGTCGGCGGTGAGCCCGTGTGCGAGGGCCCGTTCATCGCTGCTTGCAGCTTTAATTATTATTAGGGCCCGAGCACCGATGGTGTGAGGACCCTATTGAATCTGCTCCGTTTATTATTATTATTATTATTATTATTATTATTCTTATCCGGAATGAATCACATTTTTGAGGGCCTAAACATACCCGAAAACTAACAAAACTTTGCACACACATCAGACCTGGCGAAAATGGACATCTGATATGGGTTGCAGAAGTGGGTGTGGCAAAATGGCTCAATAGCGCCACCTTTACACGTTCCGCGGTGTTCGCATTCAGCTGTGATTATCGTACATGCGCAAAAATCGGTACACATATGTAACACACCAATACCTACAAAAAAGCCTCTTGAGATAAAATCCGAAACCCAACAGGAAGTCGGTTATTATTAATTTTCTCAGCAAAATTTGTGTCATTTTTGCCATTTTCAGGTGTCATACTTGAACGAACTCCTCCTAGACATTTATTCGGATCAACACCAAATTTGGTGAGTCTAATCTAAAGCCCTTTGTGACGTTAAATTGTGAAGATCTAGAGTTTTCATCGGAGGGCGTGTCCGTGGCGGCCTCGCAAATTTCGATGTTTCGCCATGAAAAAGGAAGTTGCTATAACTTAGGCATAAAATGTCCGATCTGTCCCAAACTTCACATGTGTGATAACACTCCTGACCTGAAGACATCTACATGCCCATATTCAGTTATAGTCATAGCGCCACCTGCTGGCAACAGGAAGTGTCATGTTGTACTCTGCAACAAACTCCTCCTAGAAATTTATACAGATCAACACCAAAATCGGTCAGTCTAATATAAAGGCTTTAGTGATGTTAAATTGCGAAGATCTTGAGTTTTCGTTGAAGGGTGTGTCCGTGGCGGCCTGACAAATTTCGAGTTCTCGCCATTGATATAAAACTTGTTATAACTCAGCCATAAAATGTCCAATTAGCCTCAAACTTCACATATTCGATAAGAGTCCTGGCCTGAACACATCTGAAGGCCAATATTCTATTATAATCACAGCGCCACCTGTTGGCAACAGGAAATGACTTGTATCAAACTCCTCCTAGAGATTTAATGATATCAACATTATATTTGGTCAGTCTGATCTAGAGGCCTTAGAGATGTTAAATTGCGAAGATCTTGAGTTTTCGTCAAAGGGCGTGTCTTTGGCGGCCTGACAAAATTTGACGTTTCGCCATGGACATAGAAGTTGTTATAACTCAGCCATAAAATATCCGATCTGCCTCAAACTTCACAGGTTTGGTAAGAGTCCTGGCCTGAAGACATCTAAAGGCCAATATTCAAATATTATCATAGCGCCACCTGTTGGCAGCAGGATATATCATATCTTTCACTAACTCAAACATACCAAGGTCGATCTGCACCAAACGTCATATGTTTGATGAAAGTGCTGGCCTGAACACATCTACATGCCAATAATCAGTTATAGGCATAGCGCCACCAGCTGGCAGCAGAGAGTTTGGCACATTTAAGTGACTTTGATCTATTTTTCCTACATTTACTGTATTAAAAGCATACTGCCCACCGTTTGATGTTTTCCTAAAGCCACCGGTCGGCGGTGAGCCCGGGTGCGAGGGCCCGTTCATCGCTGCTTGCAGCTTTAATTATTATTATTCTTCTTCTCCAAAGTGAATCGCATTTTAGAGGACCTAAACATTCCCGAAAACTCACAAAACTTTGCACACACATCAAACCTGGCGAAAATTTACGTCTGATTTGGGTTTCAGAAGTGGGTGTGGCAAAATGGCTCGACAGCGCCACCTTTAGACATTCAGCGGTGTGCGCTTTCAGCTGTGATTCACGTACATGCACGGAAATCGGTACACACATGTAACACACCAAAACCTACAAAAAAGCCTCTTGGAGCAAAATCCGGAACCCAACAGGAAGTCGGTTAATATTAATATTCTCAACAAAATTTGTGTCATTTTTGCCTTTTTCAGGTGTCGTACTTGAACGAACTCCTCCTACAGATTTATTCGGATCAACGCCAAATTTGCTGAGTCTAGTCTAAAGCCCTTTTTGACGTTAAATTGTGAAGATCTAGAGTTTTCATCGGAGGGCGTGTCCGTGGCGGCCTCGCAAATTTCGATGTTTCGCCATGAAAAAGGAAGTTGCTATAACTCAGGCATACAATGTCCTATCTGTCCCAAACTTCACATGTGTGATAACACTCCTGACCTGAAGACATCTACATGCCCATATTCAGTTATAGTCATAGCGCCACCTGCAGGCAACAGGAAGTGTCATGCTGTACTCTACAACCAACTCCTCCTAGAGATTTATTCAGATCAACACCAAAATCGGTCAGTCTAATATAAAGGCCGTAGCGATGTTAAATTGTGAAGATCTTGAGTTTTCGGTAAAGGGCGTGTCCGTGGCGGCCTGACAAATTTCGAGGTCTCGCCATGGATATAAAACTTGTTATAACTCAGCCATAAAATGTCCGATTTGCCTCAAACTTCACATATTAGATAAGAGTCCTGGCCTGAACACATCTGAAGGCCAATATTCTATTATAATCACAGCGCCACCTGTTGGCAACAGGAAATGACTTGTATCAAACTCCTCCTAGAGATTTAATGATATCAACATTATATTTGGTCAGTCTGATCTAGAGGCCTTAGAGATGTTAAATTGCGAAGATCTTGAGTTTTCGTTAAAGGGCGTGTCCGTGGCGGCGTGACAAAGTTTGATGTTTCGCCATGGACATAGAAGTTGTTATAACTCAGCCATAAAATGTCCGATCTGCCTCAAACTTCACAGGTTTGGTAAGAGTCCTGGCCTGAAGACACCTAAAGGCCAATATTCAGATATTATCATAGCGCCACCTGTTGGCAGCAAGATATATCATATCTTTCACTAACTCAAACATACCAAGGTCAATCTGCACCAAACTTCATATGTTTGATGAAAGTGGTGGCCTGAACACATCTACATGCCAATAATCAGTTATATGCATAGCGCCACCAGCTGGCAGCAGGAAATTTGGCACATTTAAGTGACTTTGACATATTTCTCCTATTTTTAATGTATTAAAAGCATACTACCCACCATTTGCTGTGTTCCTAAAGCCACCCGTCGGCGGTGAGCCCGTGTGCGAGGGCCCGTTCATCGCTGCTTGCAGCTTTAATTATTAGGGCCCGAGCACCGATGGTGTGAGGACCCTATTGGAATTGCTCCGTTTATAATTAGGGCCCGAGCCCAAAAGGGCGAAGGCCCTATTGTTCTTCTAAGGATTCTTATTTGTTGTTTTTTTTATTTTTTTTCAACCGTTGGGGCACTTTTGGGGGCCTTAACATACTCAAAAACTCTTGAAAATTTGCACACACGTTGGAATCTGCCGTCGTCCGGACGCCACAGAGGCTGGGACCCGGGCGTGGTTCAGGGCATCTACAGCGCCCCCTGGAACACAGTTTGAAAACTTGATGTACTGCGCACACATACTTGCACATATTGATATGAAACTCGGTACACATATAGATCTCACTGAGCCAAACAACTTTTGTACTCTATGTCATAGGCTCCACGCAACAGGAAGTGAGATATTTAGGGCTGTTTAAAAAGTGCATGCTCTGGAATTTAACGTACTCCTCCCAGGGTTTCCATAGGATTGTCACCAAACTCGGTCAGCATGATCTCAAGACATTGGGGACGCTAAATTGCGAGGGGATTTTTGATATCTCGAACGGTTTGGCCGTGGCAAGGCGACAAAGTTATGGCGAGAAATTAGAAACAGGAAGTGTCTAATTACTGTTGCACACATTGCCTGATTCTTATGAAACTTCACCAGTTTGTTCGTTGTATGATGCCGATTCCATAAATGTGACTATTATGAGTCAAAGTTATAGCGCCACCAACTGGCAGCAGGAAGCGTGTCATTTTCAAAATCCTTTGAAATCAGCCTCTCAATTTTACTTGATTATCTTCAAACTTCATCAAAATAATGTCAAAACACGGCCGATGAGAATATGTAAAGGGGTCGATGATAAATCAAATACTGTTGCCATGGCAACGTGTCAAACTTTAAAATTAGATTCCTGTCTTTTCGAGGCAGATAACATGCTTAGAATTTCATGAAACTCAACACACACATCAATATTAATGATAGTTAGACACTGGCAAAAGGTCATAAATGGGCGTGGAGCAGGCACTCTATAGCGCCATCTTTTGACAAAAGTTGGGGGGTTAGTTTTTCCTACAGTCACCAAACTCTGTACGTATATTGTTCTCATCAATCTGGACAACTTTCTAAATCAAACTCATTAGCTAAGACCAACAGGAAGCCAGCTATTTTGAACTGAATGTGGATTTTTGGAAAAATCAGGCTGTAAACAAATTCACACTCCTTCTAAGAACAACAAGGAATTCACACCAAACTTTTTTAACATGAAGAGAAGATTCTGAAGATGTTAAATTGCGAGCGGATTTGGGATATCTTGAACGGTGTTGACGTAGTGATTTTTTAAAGATGTAGTAAAAAACATAACCGTAATTTTTTAATATCTTTAAAGTGCAGCATCCAAACTCTTTACAACTTTTTTCACACAGAGATCTTATCATTCTGAGCAAGTGCTGTAAATATAATTTTTTTACAAGCTTCTATGAATTAAAGAAAATTAAAAATCGAAATCAGAAACCTGCTGTCACTCTGAGTCTCTGTGTGTGTGCGTAGTTGAGTCACAGTAACTTAAGAGAGACTGAGGGGGGAGGGGTGAAAGGAAGAGAGAGAGTGAAACCCATTACCCCATTACAATACTCAACTTGATTTTTAAAGATATTTTGAAAGAAAGAAGCGTTTATAGAGCACTTTGTGTATTGCTGTACACCCACATGAACTGTGTTCATGTTCATGTTAATTCACAGAACATAAACTAATGTTAAAATATACTATTTTACCATTAAACGATATATGAATACTTTTTTTGGCTTAATATTAAAATTAATGAATACTATTTAATTATTGTTCATGTTAACTAATATAGTTAATGTTAACAAATGAAACTGGTTGGCAATTTTATATATTGTGTGCATGTGTCTGTGTGTTGATTTTAAAGTTTAACCCTTTCAATTCAGTAAACTTTAATTCCAAACTGGCTGAGGGTTACTGTGAATGCATGTGCCAACTGGGCACCGTTTTCCTAATTGATTCTTTGTTATGTAGCGCTTAAAAGCGATGTCTTATAACAGGAGTCACCTGCAAAGCAATATCCACACAAAAATTGAACAGATAGGTAACGATGACATTTAAGCAGAAGTGGTGGACGTAAAGCAAGCAATAATAACATTTTGTTATCATCATGAATTACATGTTCTTATCATCATCAACAGAATATAGGGAAAATGTTCCCTATATTGTGAACGGCTTTGGGATATCTTGAACGGTGTTGATGTGGTGATTTATGAAAGTAACAATAAAAAAGATGAAGAGTTATTTTCATATATCTTTAAATTGCATTATTCTTACTCATCAAAACTTTTTACATATAAAGAACAAGAAATTCTTAGGAAATACGTGTAGTTTCAAAATGTTATCATGCTCAGAGGCCCCAAAAACATTAAAAGTGTCAAATAAATTCGTCAGATTAAAGCTGTAATACCAGGGATGAACACTAGAGGTCCTCATAAAATAAAGAATCGTTTGACCTCTAATGCTATTTAGCTCATTGTCAGTGTATAAGAATGACAATAATCCATAGAATCAGTTGATATGTACTGTAATGTCAGTGTAATTTTACATAATTATTTTGTATAGGTGCTTAAAGAGCATTAAAATCTTTTTTTTATCTTTTAAGGAAAAATTATGTGATTTAAATACATATATACACTCTCACTGATAGAACAAAGTATCTTATAAGAATGACACTATACTGCTCAGTTCACTTAATTAGAATGAGAAACAAATACAAAAAGGCCAAAAAATCAACTAAGTTAATATGTATTTATTTTTAATATATTTGTTTCTAATTATTTCACAGATGCTTATAGACTATTAAAATAATATTTAAAAATGCTTGTAGACCATAAAACATGGTAACTATTTAAAATAGGGTCCAATACCTACAAAAAAGCTTCTTGGAGCAAAATTTGACACCCAACAGGAAGTCGGTTATTTTTAATTTTCTCAGCAAATTTTGTCATTTTTGCCATTTTCAGGCCTCGTACTTGAACGAACTCCTCCTAGAGATTTATCCGGATTAACGCCAAATTTGCTGAGTGTAATCTAAAGCACTTTGTGACGTTAAATTGCAAAGATCTAGAGTTTTCATTGGAGGGCGTGTCCATAGCGGTCTCGCAAATTTCGATGTTTCGCCATGAAAAAGGAAATTTCTATAACTCAGGCATACAATGTCCGATCTGTCCCAAACTTCACATGTGTGATAACACTCCTGACCTGAAGACATCTACATTCCCATATTCAGTTATAGTCATAGCAGCACCTGCTGGCAACAGGAAGTGTCATGCTGTACTCTACAACAAACTCCTCCAAGAGATTTATACAGATCAACACCAAAATCGGTCAGTCTAATAAAAAGGCTTTAGTGATGTTAAATTGCGAAGATCTTCAGTTTTCGTTGAAGGGCATGTCCGTGGTGGCCTGACAAAGTTTGATGTTTGGTCATGGACATAGAAGTTATTATAACTCAGCCATAAAATGTCCAATCTGCCTCAAACTTCACATGTTTGATAAGAGTCCTGGCCTGAAGACACCTTAAGGCCAATATTCAGATATTATCATAGCGCCACCTATTGACAGCAGGATATATCATATCTTGCACTAACTTAAACATACCAAGGTCAATCTGAACCAGACTTCATATGTTTGATGAAAGTGCTGGCCTGAACACATCTACATGTCAATAATCAGTTACAGGCATAGCGACACCAGCTGGCAGCAGGAGGTTTGGCACATTTAAGTGACTTTGATCTATTTTACCTACATTTACTGTATTAAAAGCATACTGCCCACCGTTTGCTGTTTTCCTAAAGCCACCGGTCGGCGGTGAGCCCTGGTGCGAGGGCCCGTTCATCGCTGCTTGCAGCTTTAATTAGGGCCCGAGCCCAAAAGGGCGAAGGCCCTATTGTTTTTCTAAGGATTATTATTATTAGGGCCCGAGCCCAAAAGGGCGAAGGCCCTATTGTTCTTCTAAGGATTCTTATTTGTTTTTTTTTTTTTTTTTTTTTTTTTTTTTCAACCGTTGGGGCACTTTTGGGGGCCTTAACATACTCAAAAACTCTTGAAAATTTGCACACACGTCGGAATCTGCCGTCGTCCGGACGCCACAGAGGCTGGGACCCGGGCGTGGTTCAGGGCCTCTACAGCGCCCCCTGGAACACAGTTTGAAAACTTGATGTACTGCGCACACATACTTGCACGCACTCATATGAAACTCGGTACACATATAGAACTCATCGAGCTGAACAACTTTTGTACTCTATGTCATGGGCTCCACGCAACAGGAAGTGGGATATTTAGGGCTGTTTAAAAAGCGCATGCTCTGGAATTTAACGTACTCCTCCCAGGAATTCCATGGGATTGTCACCAAACTCGGTCAGCATGATCTCAAGACATTGGGGACGCTAAATTGCGAGGAGATTTTTGATATCTCGAACGGTTTGGCCGTGGCAAGGCGACAAAGTTATGGCGAGAAATGAGAAACAGGAAGTGTCTAATAACTGTTGCACACATTGCCTGATTCTGATGAAACTTCACCAGTTTGTTCCGTGTATGATGCCGATTCCATAAATGTGACTATTATGAGTCAAAGTTATAGCGCCACCAACTGGGAGCAGGAAGTGTGTCATTTTCAAAATGCTTTGAAATCAGCCTCTTAATTTTACTCGATTTTCTTTAAACTTCATCAAAATCATGTCAAAATACGGCCGATAAGAATATGTAAAGGGGTCGATGATAAATCAAATGCTGTTGCCATGGCAACGTGTCAAACTTTAAAATTAGATTCCTGTCTTTTCGAGGCAGATAACATGCTTAGAATTTCATGAAACTCAACACACACATCAATATTAATGATAGTTAGACACTGGCAAAAGGTCATAAATGGGCGTGGAGCAGGCACTCTATAGCGCCATCTTTTGACAAAAGTTGGGGGGTTAGTTTTTCCTACAGTCACCAAACTCTGTACTTATATTGTTCTCATCAATCTGGACAACTTTCTAAATCAAACTCATTAGCTAAGACCAACAGAAAGCCGGCTATTTTGATTTGAATGTGGATTTTTTGAAAAATCAGGTAGTAAACAAATTCACACTACTCCTAAGAACAACCAGCTTTTCACACCAAACTTTTTTAACATGAAGAGAAGATTCTGAAGATGTTAAATTGCGAGCGGATTTGGGATATCTCGAACGGTGTTGACGTGGTGATTTTTTAAAGATGTAGTAAAAAACATAACCTTAATTTTTTATATCTTTAAAGTGCAGCATCCAAACTCTTTAAAACTTTTTTCACACAGAGATCTAATCATTCTGAGCAAGTGCTGGAAATATAAATTTTATACAAGCTTCAATGAATTAAAGAAAATTAAAAAAATAACTCAGAAACCTGCTGTCACTCTGGTGAATGTCTCTACAGTATGTGTGTGCGTTCAGTCAGGCACAGAGAAGCTCATTATTGCAGGGGGGAGGGGTGAGAGGCAGAGAGGGTGACAGAGTAGAGAGCCATCCTACAGACCATCTTTGAACAAAATGCACATACTGTATGTAGTGTAATTACATAAATATGTCTGATCTTTGAGAGTCTGATATTTTGAGAAAATATAAAGGGTCACTAAGTCTTTCATTGTTCGTATTTTGCAGTTGTTGTTTTTTATTTATTTTTTACTTAACTGTACCATGAACTTGTCCTATTCAGTCACATAGCAAAAGATTTTAAAAAATACAACTTTTTAGCATGATCAATTTATCTTCATTGATAGACAATATTTACATAGTGTTATTTATTGAATATAAAATAATAATAATAAAAAATTAAGACAAACTTTGACAACAAAACAAACGTTACTGTTATCTCTTCAAAACATCTGAAAACCATAATTTTAAGATCAGTTATAAATATATATATATCACCCCGTTAAAATACTCAACTTGATTTTTAAAGATATTTTGAAAGAATGAAGCGTTTATAGAGCACTTTATTGTGTATTGCTGTACACCCACATGAACTGTGTTCATGTTCATGTTAATTCACTGTACATAACCTTTATATGAATACTTTTTTTTAGCTTAATATTAATTAACATTAATAAATGCTATTTATTTATTGGTCATGTTAACTGATATAGTTAATTTTAACAAATGAAACTGGATGGCAACATTTTATATTTTGTGTGTATGTGTCTGTGTGTTGATTTTAAAGTGTAACCCTTTCAATTCTGTAAACTTAAAATCCAAACTAGCAGATGGTTACTGTGAATGCATGTGCCAACTGGGCACCGTCTTCCTTATTGATTCTTAGTTATGACAACAATTAATTTTATACAAAAATATATTATACAAAAATTGTACAGATAGGTAACAATGACATTTAAGCAGAAGTGGTGGATATAAAGGAAGCAATAACAACATTTTGCTATCATCATGAATTACATGTTCTTATTTGTAGCATACTGGTTCACAGTTGGCATCTATCTGAAGTCCTTGCATTGATTGCATTTAATTAAATCAACATTATATTTGGTCAGTCTGATCTTGAGGCCTTAGAGATGTTAAATTGTGAAGATCTTGAGTTTTCATTAAAGGGCATGTCCGTGGTGGCCTGACAAAGTTTGATGTTTCTGCATAGACATAGAAGTGGTTATAACTTAGCCTGAAAATGTCTGATCTGCCACAAAATTCACAGGTTTGGTAAGAGTCCTGGCCTGAAGACAGCTAAAGACCAATATTCAGATATTATCATAGCGCCACCTGTTGGCAGCAGGATATCTCATATATTTCACTAACTCAAACACACCAAGGTCAATCTGCACCAAACTTCATATGTTTGATAATAGTGCTGGCCTGAACACATCTACATGCCAATAATCAGTTATAGGCATAGCGCCACCAGCTGGCAGCAGCAAGTTTGGCACATTTAAATGACTTATGACATATTTTTTCTATATTTACTGTATTAAAAGCATACTGCCCACCGTTTGCTGTTTTCCTGAAGCCACCGGTCGGCGGTGAGCCCGGGTGCGAGGGCCCGTTCATCGCTGCTCGCAGCTTTAATTATTAGGGCCCGAGCCCAAAAGGGCGAAGGCCCTATTGTTCTTCTAAGGGTTATTATTTTTTTTTATTTTTTTTTTTTTTTTCAACCTTCCGGGCACTTTTGGGGGCCTTAACATACTCAAAAACTCTTGAAAATTTGCACACACGTCGGAATCTGTGGCCATCAGGACGCCAAAGAGGCTGGGACCCGGGCGTGGTTCAGGGCCTCTACAGCGCCCCCTGGAACACAGTTTGAAAACTTGATGTACTGCGCACTCATACTTGCATGTATTGATATGAAACTCGGTACGCATATAGATCTCACTGAGCCAAACAACTTTTGTACTCTATGTCATAGGCTCCACCTGACAGGAAGTGAGATATTTAGGGCTGTTTAAAAAGCGCATGCTCTGGAATTTAACGTACTCCTCCCAGGAATTCCATGGGATTGTCACCAAACTCGGTCAGCATGATCTCAAGACATTGGGGACGCTAAATTGCGAGGAGATTTTTGATATCTCGAACGGTTTGGCCGTGGCAAGGCGACAAAGTTATGGCGAGAATTGAGAAACAGGAAGTGTCTAATAACTGTTGACCACATTGCCTGATTCTGATGAAACTTCACCAGTTTGTTTGTTGTATGATGCCGATTCCATAAATGTGACTATTATGAGTCAAAGTTATAGCGCCACCAACTGGCAGCAGGAAGTGTGTCATTTTCAAAATGCTTTGAAATCAGCCTCTTAATTTTACTCGATTTTCTTTAAACTTCATCAAAATCATGTCAAAACACGGCCGATAAGAATATGTAAAGGGGTCGATGATAAATCGAATGCTGTTGCCATGGCAACATGTCAAACTTTAAAATTAGATTCCTGTCTTTTCGAGGCAGTTAACATGCTTAGAATTTCATGAAACTCAACACACACATCAATATTAATGATAGTTAGACACTGGCAAAAGGTCATAAATGGGCGTGGAGCAGGCACTCTATAGCGCCATCTTTTGACAAAAGTTGGGGGGTTAGTTTTTCCTACAGTCACCAAACTCTGTACATATATTAATCTCATCAATTTGGACAACTTTCTAAATCAAACTCATTAGCTAAGACCAACAGAAAGCCGGCTGTTTTGATTTGAAGGTGGATTTTTTGAAAAATCAGGTAGTAAACAAATTCACACTACTCCTAAGAACAACCAGCTGTTCACACCAAACTTTTTTAACATGAAGAGAAGATTCTGAAGATGTTAAATTGCGAGCGGATTTTGGATATCTCGAAAGGTGTTGACGTGGTGATTTTTTAAAGATGTAGTAAAAAACATAACCCTAATTTTTTATATCTTTAAAGTGCAGCATCCAAACTCTTTAAAACTTTTTTTCACACAGAGATCTAATAATTCTGAGCAAGTGCTGCAAATATAAATTTTATACAAGCTTCAATGAATTAAAGAAAATTAAAAAAATAACTCAGAAACCTGCTGTCACTCTGGTGAATGTCTCTACAGTATGTGTGTGCGTTCAGTCAGGCACAGAGAAGCTCATTATTGCAGGGGGGAGGGGTGAGAGGCAGAGAGGGTGACAGAGTAGAGAGCCATCCTACAGACCATCTTTGAACAAAAAATGCACGTATGTAGTACTACTGTATGTAGTGTAATTACATAAATATGTCTGATCTTTGAGAGTCTGATATTTTGAGAAAATATAAAGGGTCACTAAGTCTTTCATTGTTCGTATTTTGCAGTTGTTGTTTTTTATTTATTTTTTACTTAACTGTACCATGAACTTGTCCTATTCAGTCACATAGCAAAAGATTTAAAAAAAATACAACTTTTTAGCATGATCAATTTATCTTCATTGATAGACAATATTTACATAGTGTTATTTATTGAATATAAAATAATAATAATAAAAAATTAAGACAAACTTTGACAACAAAACAAACGTTACTGTTATCTCTTCAAAACATCTGAAAACCATAATTTTAAGATCAGTTATATATATGTATCACCCCGTTAAAATACTCAACTTGATTTTTAAAGATATTTTGAAAGAATGAAGCGTTTATAGAGCACTTTATTGTGTATTGCTGTACACCCACATGAACTGTGTTCATGTTCATGTTAATTCACAGTACATAAACTTTATATGAATACTTTTTTTTAGCTTAATATTAATTAACATTAATAAATGCTATTTATTTATTGGTCATGTTAACTAATATAGTTAATTTTAACAAATGAAACTGGATGCCAACATTTTATATTTTGTGTGTATGTGTCTGTGTGTTGATTTTAAAGTGTAACCCTTTCAATTCTGTAAACTTAAAATCCAAACTAGCAGAGGGTTACTGTGAATGCATGTGCCAACTGGGCACCGTCTTCCTTATTGATTCTTAGTTATGTAGCACTTAAGAGTGATGTCTTATAACAGGAGTCACCAGCAAAGCAATATCCACACAAAAATTGTACAGATAGGTAACAATGACATTTAAGCAGATGTGGTGGATGTAAAGGAAGCAATAATAACATTTTGCTATCATCATGAATCATGTTCTTATCATCTTCATCAGAAAATAGGGAATTTGTAGCATACTGGTTCACAGTTGGCATTATCTGAAGTCCTTGCATTGATTGCATTTAGTTAAATCAACATTATATTTGGTCAGTCTGATCTTGAGGCCTTAGAGATGTTAAATTGTGAAGATCTTGAGTTTTCATTTAAGGGCATGTCCGTGGTGGCCTGACAAAGTTTGATGTTTCTGCATAGACATAGAAGTGGTTATAACTTAGCCTGAAAATGTCTGATCTGCCACAAAATTCACAGGTTTGGTAAGAGTCCTGGCCTGAAGACACCTAAAGACCAATATTCAGATATTATCATAGCGCCACCTGTTGGCAGCAGGATATATCATATCTTTCACTAACTCAAACATACCAAGGTCAATCTGCACCAAACTTCATATGTTTGATAATAGTGCTGGCCTGAACACATCTACATGCCAATAATCAGTTATAGGCATAGCGCCACCAGCTGGCAGCGGCAAGTTTGGCACATTTAAGTGACTTTGACATATTTCTCCTACATTTACTGTATTAAAAGCATACTGCCCACCGTTTGCTGTTTTCCTGAAGCCACCGGTCGGCGGTGAGCCCGGGTGCGAGGGCCCGTTCATCGCTGCTCGCAGCTTTAATTATTATTATTATTATTATTTTTTTTTTTTTTTTCAATGTTTTGGGGGATTTCGGGGGCCTTAACATACACGAAAACTCTTGAAACTTTGCACACACATTGGAACCTGCGGCCATCAGGGCCGGACAGACTTTGACATGGGGGGGTCACCTGGGGGGGGGGCATGGTACAGCGTTAAAAATTGCGACATTTGAAGGGCTCTGGAGCGCACAACGGTTGACCTACAGTCACCAAAATTCATACACATATAGACCTCATCGGGCCGAACAAATTTCACACTCATAGTCCGTGCTTCGCCAAACAGGAAGTTGGCTATTCAGGGATGTCTAAAAAGTGCATGCAATGGAATTTGAAATACTCCTACTAGGCCTTTCCACCGATGGCCACCAAACTCGGTCAGCATGATCTCAAGACATTGGGGACGCAAAATTGCCAGGGGATTTTTGATATCTCGAACGGTTTGACCGTGACGGGGCGACAAATTTATGGCGAGAAATGAGAAACAGGAAGTGCCTAATAACTTTGACATACTTTGTCTGATTTTGACCAAACTTCAGCAGTTTGTTCATCGTCTGATGCCGATCACAGAGATGTGACTATTATGAGTCAAAGTTATAGCGCCACCAACTGGCAGCAGAAAGCGTGACGTTTTTGAAACGCTTTAAACTCAGCCTCTTAATTTTACTCAATTTGCTTCAAACTTCATCCCAATAATGTCAAAACACGACCGATAAGAATCTGTGAAGGGCGTTATCCATAACTTTTATCATGTTGCCATGGCAACGTGTCAAACTTTAACTTTAGTTTTTTGTGTTTTTGAGCCACTTAAAATGCTTAGAATTTCATGAAACTCAACACACACATCTGTATTAATGACAGTTAAACACTGATAAAAGCCCATAAATGGGCGTGGAGCAGGCGCTCCATAGCGCCACCTTTTGACAAAAGTTGGGGGGTTACTTTGTCCTACAGTCACCAAACTCGGTACATATATTGGACTCATCAAGCCGGACAACTTTCTAATTTACACCCATTAGCTACGACCAACAGGAAGTCACCTATTTTTATTTAAATATGGATTTTTGGAAAAATCAAGCTGTGGAATTTGAAATACTCCTCCTAGACCTTTCCACCGATGGCCACCAAACTCGGTCAGCATGATCTCAAGATATTGGGAATGCAAAATTGCCAGGGGATTTTTGGTATCTCGAACGGTTTGGCCGTGGCAGGGCGACAAATTATGGCGAGAAATGAGAAACAGGAAATGTCTAATAATTTTGACACACTTTATCTGATTTTGACCAAACTTAAGCAGTTTGTTCGTCGTATGATACCGATCACAGAGATGTGACTATTATGAGTCAAAGTTATAGCGCCACCAACTGGCAGCAGGAAGTGTGTTGCTTGCAAAACGCTTTTAAATCAACCTCTTAATTTTACTCAATTTGCTTCAAACTTCATCAGAATAATATCAAAACACGGCCGATGAGAATCTGTGAAGGGGTCCTTGATACATCAAATGCTGTTGCCATGGCAACATGTCAAACTTTAACATTTGTTTCCTGTGTTTTTAAATATAGCTGTGAATAAATTCATATCACTCATAGCAGAATCAGACAGTTCACACCAAACTTTGTCAACATGATGCCAAGATACTGAAGATGTTAAATTGTGAACGGCTTTGGGACATCTTGAACGGTGTTGATGTGGTGATTTATGAAAGTAACAATAAAAAAGATGAAGAGTTATTTTCATATATCTTTAAATTGCATTATTCTAACTCATCAAAACTTTTTACATATAAAGAACAAGAAATTCTTAGGAAACACGTGTAGTTTCAAAATGTTATCATGCTCAGAGGCCCCAAAAACATTAAAAGTGTCACATAAATTTGTCAGATTAAAGCTCTAATACCAGGGATGAACACTAGAGGTCCTCATAAGATAAGGAATCGTTTGACCTTTAATGCTATTTAGCTCATTCTCAGTGTATAAGAATGAAAATAATCCATAGAATCAGTTGATATAGACTGTACTGTCAGTGTACTTTTACATAATTATTTTGTATAGGTGCTTAAAGAGCATTAAAATCTTTTTTTAATCTTTTAAGGAAAAATTATATGATTTATATACATATATACAATCTCACTGATAGAATAAAAAATCTTATAAGTATGACACTATACTGCTCAGTTCACTTAATTAGAATGAGAAACAAATACATCAACTAAGTTAATATGTATTTATTTTTAATATATTTGTTTATAATTATTTCACAGATGCTTATAGATCATTAAAATAATATTTAAAAATGGATGTAGATCATAAAACATGGTAACTATTTAAAATAGGGTCTCTTTTGTTAACATTGGTTAATGAACTAACACACGAACGAACAACGAACAATATATTTGTACTCGATTTTCTTCAAACTTCATCAGAATGATGTAAAAACACGGCCGATGAGAGTCTGTAAAGGCGTCCCTGATGCATCAAATGCTGTTGCCATGGCAAATAAATAAAAATACAAAATACATTCAAATATTTGTTTCCTGTGTTTTTGAGGCAGATAGCGTGCCTAGAATTTTATTTTCCATTTTCAATTTTCAATGATTTATTATATATTTAAAGTGCAGCATCCTAACTCTTTGAAACTTTTTTCATACAAATAACTATTCATTCTGATTAAACACAGTTCATTTCATAATTATACAAAACTCCACGAATGAAAGAAAATTAAAAAACAAATCTGATCTCACTCTGCTCTGCACTCTATGTGTGTGTTTGTGTGGTAAGTGGCTGAGTGTAAGGAGGTGGGATGGGTGGTAAGAGAAAGAGTCAGACAGGAGGAGAGACAGTTAGGGTTAGTCCAAAGGGTTATTGTGAATGCATGTGCCAACTGGGCACCGTTTTCCTGATGCTATCGGGATGGCGACTGCCAGACGGCGAGGGCCCGGTCAACGCTGCTTGCAGCTTTAATTATTATTATTATTCTCAAAATGAATCGCATTTTTGAGGGCCTAAACATACCCGAAAACTCATGAAACTTTGCACACACATCAAACCTGGCGAAAATGTACATCTGATATGGGTTTCAGAGACGGGTGTGGCAAAATGGCTCGACAGCGCCACCTTTACACGTTCCGCGTTGTGCGCATTCAGCTGAGATTCACGTACATGCACGAACATCGGTACACACATGTAACACACCAATACCTACAAAAAAGCCTCTTGGAGCAAAATTTGACACCCAACAGGAAGTTGGTTATTTTTAATTTTCTCAGCAAAATTTGTGTCATTTTTGCCCATTTCAAGCGTCGTTCTTGAACGAACTCCTCATAGAGATTGATTCGGATCAATGCCGAATTTGGTGAGTCCGATCTAAAGCCCTTTGTGACGTTAAATTGCGAAGATCTAGAGTTTTCGTCGGAGGGCGTGTCCGTGGCGGCCTCGCAAATTTCGATGTTTCGCCATGAAAAAGGAAGTTGCTATAACTTAGGCATAAAATGTCCGATCTGTCCCAAACTTCACATGTGTGACAACACTCCTGATCTGAAGACATCTACATGCCCATATTCAGTTATAGTCATAGCGCCACCTGCAGGCAACAGGAAGTGTCATGCTGTACTCTACAACAACCTCCTCCTAGAGATTTATACAGATCAACACCAAAATCGGTCAGTCTAATATAAAGGCCTTAGTGATGTTAAATTGCGAAGATCTTGAGTTTTCGTTAAAGGGCGTGTCTGTGGCGGCGTGACAAAGTTTGATGTTTCGCCATGGACATAGAAGTTGTTATAACTCAGCCATAAAATGTCCGATCTGCCTCAAACTTCACAGGTTTGGTAAGAGTCCTGGCCTGAAGACACCTAAAGGCCAATATTCAGATATTATCATAGCGCCACCTGTTGGCAGCAGGATATATCATATCTTTCACTAACTCAAACATACCAAAGTCAATCTGCACCAAACTTCATATGTTTGATGAAAGTGGTGGCCTGAACACATCTACATGCCAATAATCAGTTATAGGCATAGCGCCACCAGCTGGCAGCAGGAAATTTGGCACATTTAAGTGACTTTGACATATTTGTCCTATCTTTACTGTATTAAAAGCATACTACCCACCATTTGCTGTGTTCCTAAAGCCACCGGTCTGCGGTGAGCCCGTGTGCGAGGGCCCGTTTATCGCTGCTTGCAGCTTTAATTAGGGCCCGAGCACTACAGTGCGAGGACCCTATTGGAATTGCTCCGTTTATTCTTCTTCTTCTTCTTCTTCTTCTTCTTCTCCAAAATGAAAAGTCTTTTTGAGGGCCTAAACATGCCCGAAAACTCACGAAACTTTGCACACGCATCAGACCTGGCGAAAATTTACATCTGATATGGTTTTCAAAAGTGGGTGTGGCAAAATGGCTCCATAGCGCCACCTATAAAATTTCAACGGAGTGCCCCTCGAGCTACGTTTCATGTACATGTACGAAACTCGGTACACATATGTAACACACCAATACCTACAAAAAAGTCTCCTGGTGCAACATCCGAAACCCAACAGGAAGTCCGTTATATTGAATTTCCTGTACGATTTTTGTGCAGTTTTTGCCATTTTCAGGCCTCATACTTTAACGAACTCCTCCTACAGTTTTTATCTGATCATCTTCAAATTTGTTGCGTGTCATCATAAGGCCTTTGCGATGTTAAATTGCGAAGCTTTAGAGTTTTCGTCGAAGGGCGTGTCCGTGGCGGCCGGACAAACTTTGATGCTTCGCCATGAAAAAGGAAGTTGCTATAACTCAGGCATACGATGTCCGATCTGCCTCAAACTTCACATGTTTGATGACAGTCCGGTCCTGAACACACGTCAGTGCCCATATTCAGTTATAGTCATAGCGCCACCTGCTGACAACAGGAAATGACATGTTTAACACTGTTACGGACTCCTAGAAACATATTGAAAAGCGTTAACAAGTCTTAAATAGGCTAGCAACATGCTACAAACATGCTAAAACATGCTAGCAACACTTAGCTAAGAGCTAAAGCATGCTATTAATACAAATACAAAAGGAAATTGCTGTAACTCATGTATATAATGTTGAATCTGACCCAAACTTAATATTCAACATGCTACAAAAATAATAAAGCATGCTAGCAACACTTAGCTAATATGCTAAAGCATGCTAATAATACAATGAAACAGGAAGTTACTCTAACTCAGGCATACAATGTCCAATCAGCCCCAAACTTAACATGTTTGATAAGAATCCTGGCCTAAACACACGCCCATGCCCGTATTCAGTTAAAGTCATAGCGCCACCAGCTGGTAACAGGAAGCCACATGTTTAATACTGTTGTGGATGCCTAGCAACATTTTAAAAAAATTCAACAACTGTTAAACAGGGTAGCAACATGCTAGAAACATGCTATAACATGTTAGCAACATTTAGCTAAGTGCTAAAGCATACTCTTAATGCAATGAAACAGAAAGTTACTGTAACTCAGGCATGCAATGTCCAATCAGCCCCAAACTTCACATGTTTGATAACAGTCCTGGCTTGAAGATATCTACATGCCAATATTCAGTTATAGTTATAGCGCCACCTACTGTCAACAGGAAGTGACATGTTTAACACTGTGACACACTATTAGCAACACACTAAAAAAGCCTTTGAGTGCTAAACTAGTTTAAAACGTACTCAAACATGCTAGCAACACTTACTTAGTGCTAAAGCATGTTGTTAAAGACATAAAACTGGAAGTTACTGTAACTCAGACATGCAATGTCCAATCAGCCCCAAACTTCACGTTTGATAAGACTCCTGGCCTGAAGATATATACATGCCCATATTCAGTTATAGTCACAGCGCCACCTGCTGACAACAGGAAGTGACGTTTAATGGTGTTACGGACTCCTAGCAACATATTAAAAAGCGTCAGCAAGTTTTAAATAGGCTAGCATCATGCTAGAATCATGTTAAAACATGCTAGCAACACTTAGCTAAGAGCTAAAGCATGATATTAATACAAAGAAAAATAAGTGTAACTCATGCATACAATGTCCAATCTGACCCAAGCTTAATATGTTTGATAAGAGTCCTGGTCTGAACACAAGCCCATGCCCATATTCAGTTATAGTGATAGTGCCACCTGCTGGCAACAGGAAGTCACATGTTTAATACTGTTGTGGATGCCAAGCAACATTTTAAAAATATCAACAACTGTTAAATAGGGTAGCAACATGCTAGAAACATGTTAGCAACATTTAGCTAAGTGCTAAAGCATACTCTTAATGCAATGAAACAGGAAGTTACTGTAACTCAGGCATGCAATGTCCAATCAGCCCCAAACTTAATATGTTTGATAAGAGTCCTGGCCTGAATACATTTACATGCCAATATTTAGTTATAGTCATAGCGCCACCAGCTGGCAACAGCAAATTACTTGTTTTACACTAACTTAAGCATGCAATGTACAATTTGCACCAAACTTGACATGTTTGCCAATAGTCCTGGCCTGAAGACATCTAAAAGCCAATATTTTGTAATAGCACCACCTGTTGGCAGCAGGATATGTCATGACTTACACTCAAGCATGATATGTTCAAGCTTCACCAAACTTCATATGTTTGATAAAAGCACCGGCCTGAACACATCTGCATGCCAATATTCAGTTATAGGCATAGCGCCACCAGCTGGCAGAAGGAAGATTGGCACATATCAATGACTTTGACATATTCCTCCTACATTTTCTGTGTTAATAGCATAGTGCCCACCATTCGCCACCGATCGGCGGTGAGCCCGAGTGCGAGGGCCCTACCATCGCTGCTTGCAGCTTTAATTAGGGCCCGAGCACCGATGGTGTGAGGACCCTATTGGATCTGCTTCGTTTATTATTAGGGCCCGAGTACTGCAGTGCGAGGACCCTATTGGAATTGCTCCGTTTATTAGGGCCCGAGCCCAGAATGGGCGAAGGCCCTATTGTTTTTCTAAGGATTATTATTATTATTAGGGCCCGAGCCCAGAATGGGCGAAGGCCCTATTGTTTTTCTAAGGATTATTATTATTATTATTATTTCATCAATGTTTTGGGTTAATTTGGGGCCCTTAACATACACGAAAACTCTTGAAACTTTGCACACACATTGGAACCTGCGGCCATCAGGGCCGGACAAACTTTGACATGGGGGGGGTCACCGGGGGGGGGGGCGTGGCACAGCGGTAAAAATTTTTACATTTGAGGGACTCTGGAGCGCACGCCGGTTGACCTACAGTTATCAAAATTCATACACACATAGACCTCATCGGGCTGAATAACCTTCGTGCTCAAAGTTGGTGCTTCGCCCAACAGGAAGTCAGCTATTCAGGGATGTCTAAAAAGCGCATGCAATGGAATTTGAAATACTCCTACTAGGCCTTTCCACCGATGGCCACCAAACTCGGTCAGCATGATCTCAAGACATAGGGGATGCAAAATTGCCAGGGGATTTTTGATATCTCAAACGGTTTGACCGTGACGGGGCGACAAATTTATGGCGAGAAATGAGAAACAGGAAGTGCCTAATAACTTTGGCATACTTTGTCTGATTTTGACCAAACTTCAGCAGTTTGTTTGTCGTCTGATGTCGATCACAGAGATGTGACTATTATGAGTCAAAGTTATAGCGCCACCAACTGGCAGCAGAAAGCGTGACGTTTTTGAAACGCTTTAAACTCAGCCTCTTAATTTTACTCAATTTGCTTCAAACTTCCTCACAATAATGGCAAAACACGACCGATAAGAATCTGTGAAGGGCGTTATCCATAACTTTTATCATGTTGCCATGGCAACGTATCAAACTTTAACTTTAGTTTTTTGTGTTTTTGAGCCACTTAAAATGCTTAGAATTTCATGAAACTCAACACACACATCTGTATTAATGACAGTTAAACACTGATAAAAGCCCATAAATGGGTGTGGAGCAGGCGCTCCATAGCGCCACCTTTTGACAAAAGTTGGGGGGTTACTTTGTCCTACAGTCACCAAACTCGGTACATATGTTGGACTCATCAAGCCGGACAACTTTCTAATTTACACCCATTAGCTACGACCAACAGGAAGTCAGCTATTTTTAGTTAAATATGGATTTTTGGAAAATTCAAGCTGTGGAATTTGAAATACTACTCCTAGACCTTTCCACCGATGGCCACCAAACTCGGTCAGCATGATCTCAAGATATTGGGAATGCAAAATTGCCAGGGGATTTTTGGTATCTTGAACGGTTTGGCCGTGGCAGGGCGACAAATTATGGCGAGAAATGAGAAAAAGGAAGTGTCTAATAATTTTGACACACTTTATCTGATTTTGACCAAACTTTAGCAGTTTGTTCGTCGTATGATACTGATCACAGAGATGTGACTATTATGAGTCAAAGTTATAGCGCCACCAACTGGCAGCAGGAAGTGTGTTGCTTGCAAAACGCTTTTAAATCAACCTCTTAATTTTCCTCAATTTGCTTCAAATTTCATCAGAATAATACCAAAACACGGCCGATGAGAATCTGTGAAGGGGTCCTTTATACATCAAACGCTGTTGACATGGCAACGTGTCAAACTTTTACATTTGTTTTCTGTGTTTTTATAAATATAGCTGTGAATAAATTCATATCACTCATAGCAGAATCAGACATCTCACATCAAACTTTGTCAACATGATGCCAAGATACTGAAGATGCTAAATTGTGAACGGCTTTGGGATATCTTGAATGGTGTTCATGGGGTGATTTATGAAAGTAACAGTAAAAAAGATTAAGAGTAATCTTCATATATCTTTAAATTGCATTATTCTAACTCATCAAAACTTTTTAACTTATAAAGAACAAGACATTCTTAGGGAATCTGAGTAGTTTCAAAATGTTATCATGCTCAGAGGCCCCAAAAACATTATAAAAGTGTAATAAATGTTTGTCATTTTAAGGCTCTAATACCAGGAATGAACACTAGAGGTCCTCATAAGATAAGGAATCGTTTGCCTCTAATGCTATTTAGCTCATTCTCAGTGTATAAGAATGACAATAATCCATAGAATCAGTGGATATGTACTGTACTGTCAGTGTACTTTTACATAATTATTTTGTATAGGTGCTTAAAGAGCATTAAAATCTTTTTTTTTTATCTTTTAAGGAAAAATTATATGATTTATGTACATATATACACTCACTGATAGAACAAAAAATCTTATAAGTATGACACTATACTGCTCAGGTCACTTAATTAGAATGAGAAACAAATACATCAACTAAGTTAATATGTATTTATTTTTAATATATTTGTTTATAATTATTTTACAGATGCTTATAGATCATTAAAAAAATATTTAAAAATAGTTGTAGATCATAAAACATGGTTACTATTTAAAATAGGGTCTCTTTTAACAATGGTTAATGAACTAACAAACACGAACGAACAATTTATTTGTACTCGATTTTCTTCAAACTTCATCAGAATAATGTAAGAACATGGCCGATGAGAGTCTGTAAAGGCGTCCCTTATGCATTAAATACTGTTGCCATGGCAAATAAAAAAAATAAAAATACATTCAAATATTTGTTTCCTGTGTTTTTGAGGCAGATAGCGTGCTTACAATTTCATTTTCCATTTTCAATTTTCAATGATTTATTATATATTTAAAGTGCAGCATCCTAACTCTTTGAAACTTTTTTCATACAAATAACTATTCATTCTGATCAAACACAGTTAATGTCATACTTATACAAAACTCCACGAATGAAAGAAAATAAAAAAACATATCTGATCTCACTCTGCTCTGCACTCTATGTGTGTGTTTGTGTGGTAAGTGGCTGAGTGTAAGGAGGGGGGATGGGTGGTAAGAGAAAGAGTCAGAGAGGAGGAGAGACAGTAAGGGTTAGTCCAAAGGGTTACTGTGAATACATGTTCCAACTGGGCACCGTTTTCCTGATGCTATCGGGATGGCGACTGCACAGTCGGCGAGGGCCCGGTCATCGCTGCTTGCAGCTTTAATTATTATTATTATTATTATTTCATCAATGTTTTGGGGGATTTCGGGGTCCTTAACATACACGAAAACTCTTGAAACTTTGCACACGCATTGGAACCTGCGGCCATCAGGGCCGGACAAACTTTGACATGGGGGGGTCACCTGGGGGGGGCGTGGCACAGCGTTAAAAATTTCAACTTTTGAGGGACTCTGGAGCACACACCGGTTGACCTATATTTATCAAAATTCATACACATATAGACCTCATCGAGCCGAACAACTCTAATGCTCAAAGTCCGTGCTTCGCCCAACAGGAAGTCAGCTATTCAGGGATGTCTAAAAAGCGCATGCAATGGAATTTGAAATACTCCTTCAAGGCCTTTCCACCGATGGCCTCCAAACTCGGTCAGCATGATCTCAAGACATTGGGGAAACAAAATTGCCAGGGGAATTTTGATATTTCAAACGGTTTGGCCGTGGCGGGGCGACAAAATTATGGCGAGAAATGAGAAACAGGAAGTGTCTAATAACTTTAACACACTTTGTCTGATTTTGACCAAACTTCAGCAGTTTGTTCAACGTATGATGCCAGTCACAGAGATGTGACTATTATGAGTCAAAGTTATAGCGCCACCAACTGGCAGCAGAAAGCGCAACGTTTTCTAAATGCTTTTAAATCAGCCTCTTAATTTTACTCAATTTGCTTTAAACTTCATCCCAATAATGTCGAAACACGGCTGATGAGAATCTGTGAAGGGCATTATCGATAACTTTTATCATGTTGCCATGGCAATGTGTCAAACTTTAACTTTAGTTTTTTGTGTTTTCGAGCCACTTAAAATACTTGGAATTTCATGAAACTCAACACACACATCTGTATTAATGATATTTAGACACTGATAAAAGCCTATAAATGGGCGTGGAGGAGGCACTCTATAGCGCCACCTTTTGACAAAAGTTGGGGGTTTAGTTTTGCCTACAGTCACCAAACTTGGTACGTATATTGCTCTCATCAATCCGGACAACTTTCTAATTAACACTCATTAGCTATAATAAACAGGAAGTTGGCTATTTTTATTTGAATGTGGATTTTTGGAAAATTCAGGCTGTAAATAAAATCATACTAAACAAAGCAGAAACAAGAAGTTCACACCAAACTTTGTCAACATGATAAGAATATACTCAAAATGCTAAATTGAGAGCGGATTTGGCATATCTTGAATGGTGTTGATGTGGTGATTTTTTAAAGTCACAGTAAAAAAAGTAGCATTAATTTTCATATATCTTTAAAGTGCCTAATACCAACTCTTCAAAACTTTGTATATATGAAGAACAAATCATTCTTAGAAAATACGCTTGGTATCAAAATTTTATCATGCTCAGAGGCCCCAAAAACATTAAAAGTATCCAGAAGTGAAAGAGAGAAATGAAAACTGTAATACAAGGCATGAACACCAGAGGTCCTCGTATGATAAGGAATATTTTTACCTCTAAAGCTATTCTGCTCATTCATAATGTACAACAAAGAAACGAATGCATAGATTCATTTGCAGTTGTTATGTACTGTACTTTCAGAATACTTTTAAATAATTTTAAAATAAACACTAAAAAGCATTATTTTATTTTTTTTATGAAAAATTATGAAATGTTTTGTTTGTCTCTCACTGATTTGGTAACACTTTCTATGAAGCCCCTGTTATAAGGGTATTTCTAAGGCATTATAATGAACGCATAATGCATTATAAAAAAAACGTATAATATAATATATTATATCATCCAATGAATATTCATAACAACAAATATCATACATTATAATACTTAAATATTAGAGGTTATAACTTTTAAGATTATGATTTATAACACACAATAGACACCATATTAAATCTACTTCATTTGTAATGGACTATATCATATTAGATTTATTTTTTACATTATATTCTATTCTATTGACTATAAGCAACTAAATCTCACCAACTAACACTCCTTACAGTGTAGACTTAGATTAATGTTAGGCTAAGTAGAAGGTTCATGTTCTTGCAAAGTTACTTATAATCAGTTTGTCTTTTGGGGAACTGTCAAAATACAGTGTTAGCACATATTTAGCACACTACTAATAATAATTACTGCTAGCTGACATGCAGTTGCAGAGTTACTTATAAAAAGCTGTCTAACGGGTACCATCAAAATAATTAAACTGATCATATTATACATTCATCTGATCTGATACCTGATCTTATGGCTATTTGAGAATTATTATTATTATTACTTATAAGTGATCTTTGTATGCTTTAAGTAAAGTGACATCAGTAAGATGGCAAAATATGAGACTTATACATTATAACTATGAGGAGGTAATCATACTCATAAAAGCTATAATAAAAAAAGTAAAAATTCTAATACATTAAAACTGTTCTTATGAATGCTCATGAGATTATACAACATATTATAAGGTTTTTTATAATGTATTATGCATTCCTTATCATGCCTTAAGAATACCCTTATAATGTATTATAAATACATGAACCCACAAATATTTTTAACAAATATAAATAAATGTACTAATGTACCTTTTAATAATATATGAATACTTTCTTTAGCTTAATATTAATTAACATTAATAAATGCCATTTAATTATTGTTCATGTTAACTAATATAGTTAATGTTAACAAATTAAACTGGATGGCAACATTTTAAATATTGTGTGTATGTGTATGTGTCTGTGTGTTGATTTTAATTAACCCTTTCAATTCGGTAAACTTTAAATCGACCCTGGAAGAAGGGTTACTGTGAATGCATGTGCCAACTGGGCACCGTTTTCCTGATGCTATCGGTATGGTGACTGCGCAGATGGCGAGGGCCCGGTCATCGCTGCTTGCAGCTTTAATTAGGGCCCGAGCACTACAGTGCGAGGACCCTATTGGAATTGCTCCGTTTATTATTCTTCTTCTTCTTCTTCTCCAAAATGAAAAGTCTTTTTGAGGGCCTAAACATGCCCGAAAACTCACGAAACTTTGCACACGCATCAGACCTGGCGAAAATTTACATCTGATATGGTTTTCAAAAGTGGGTGTGGCAAAATGGCTCGATAGCGCCACCTATAAAATTTCAACAGAGTGCGCCTCGAGCTACGTTTCACGTACATGTACGAAACTCGGTACACATATGTAACACACCAATACCTACAAAAAAGTCTCCTGGTGCAACATCCGAAACCCAACAGGAAGTCCGTTATATTGAATTTCCTGTACGATTTTTGTGCAGTTTTTGCCATTTTCAGGCCTCGTACTTTAACGAACTCCTCCTACAGTTTTTATCCGATCATCTTCAAATTTGCTGAGTGTCATCATAAGGCCTTTGCGATGTTAAATTGCGAAGCTTTAGAGTTTTCGTCGATGGTCGTGTCCGTGGCGGCCTGACAAACTTTGATGTTTCTCCATGAAAAAGGAAGTTGCTATAACTCAGGCATACGATGTCCGATCTGCCTCAAACTTCACATGTTTGATGACAGTCCGGTCCTGAACACATGTCAGTGCCCAAATTCAGTTATAGTCATAGCGCCACCTGCTGACAACAGGAAATGACATGTTTAACACTGTTACGGACTCTTAGCAACATATTGAAAAGCGTTAACAAGTCGTAAATAGCCTAGCAACATGCTACAAACATGCTAAAACATGCTAGCAACACTTAGCTAAGAGCTAAAGCATGCTATTAATACAAATACAAAAGGAAATTGCTGTAACTCATGTATATAATGTTGAATCTGACCCAAACTTAATATTCAACATGCTACAAAAATAATAAAGCTTGCTAGCAACACTTAGCTAATATGCTAAAGCATGCTAATAATACAATGAAACAGGAAGTTACTCTAACTCAGGCATACAATGTCCAATCAGCCCCAAACTTAACATGTTTGATAAGAATCCTGGCCTAAACACACGCCCATGCCCGTATTCAGTTATAGTCATAGCGCCACCAGCTGGTAACAGGAAGCCACATGTTTAATACTGTTGTGGATGCCTAGCAACATTTAAAAAAAATTCAACAACTGTTAAACAGGGTAGCAACATGCTAGAAACATGCTATAACATGTTAGCAACATTTAGCTAAGTGCTAAAGCATACTCTTAATGCAATGAAACAGGAAGTTACTGTAACTCAGGCATGCAATGTCCAATCAGCCCCAAACTTCACATGTTTGATAACAGTCCTGGCCTGAAGATATCTACATGCCAATATTCAGTTATAGTTATAGCGCCACCTACTGTCAACAGGAAGTGACATGTTTAACACTGTGACACACTATTAGCAACACACTAAAAAAGCCATTGAGTGCTAAACTAGTTTAAAACGTACTCAAACATGCTAGCAACACTTAGCTGAGAGCTAAAGCATGATATTAATACAAAGAAAAATAAGTGTAACTCATGCATACAATGTCCAATCTGACCCAAGCTTAATATGTTTGATAAGAGTCCTGGTCTGAACACAAGCCCATGCCTATATTCAGTTATAGTCATAGTGCCACCTGCTGGCAACAGAAAGTCACATGTTTAATACCGATGTTTATGCCCAGCAACATTTTAAAAATATCAACAAGTGTTAAATAGGGTAGCAACATGCTAGAAACATGTTAGCAACATTTAGCTAAGTGCTAAAGCATACTCTTAATGCAATGAAACAGGAAGTTACTGTAACTCAGGCATGCAATGTCCAATCAGCCCCAAACTTAATATGTTTGATAAGAGTCCTGGCCTGAATACATTTACATGCCAATATTTAGTTATAGTCATAGCGCCACCAGCTGGCAACAGCAAATTACTTGTTTTACACTAACTTAAGAATGCAATGTACAATTTGCACCAAACTTGACATGATTGCCAATAGTCCTGGCCTGAAGACATCTAAAAGCCAATATTTCGTAATAGCGCCACCTGTTGGTAGCAGGATATGTCATGACTTACACTCAAGCATGCCATGTTCAATCTTCACCAAACTTCATATGTTTGATAAAAGCGCCGGCCTGAACACATCTGCATGCCAATATTCAGTTATAGGCATAGCGCCACCAGCTGGCAGCAGGAAGATTGGCACATATCAATGACTTTGACATATTCCTCCTACATTTACTGTGTTAATAGCATAGTGCCGACCATTCGCCACCGATCGGCGGTGAGCCCGAGTGCGAGGGCCCTACCATCGCTGCTTGCAGCTTTAATTAGGGCCCGAGCACTGCAGTGCGAGGACCCTATTGGAATTGCTCCGTTTATTATTATTCTTCTTCTTCTCCAAAATGAAAAGTCTTTTTGAAGGCCTAAACATGCCCGAAAACTCACGAAACTTTGCACACGCATCAGAGCTGGCGAAAATTTACATCTGAAATGGTTTTCAGAAGTGGGTGTGCCAAAATGGCTCGATAGCGCCACCTATAAAATTTCAACGGAGTGCGCCTCGAGCTACGTTTCACGTACATGTACGAAACTCGGTACACACAAGTAACACACCAATACCTACAAAAAAGTCTCCTGGTGCAACATCCGAAACCCAACAGGAAGTCTGTTATATTGAATTTCCTGTACGATTTTTGTGCAGTTTTTGCCATTTTCAGGCTTCGTACTTTAACGAACTCCTCCTACAGTTTTTATCCGATCATCTTCAAATTTGCTGAGTGTCTTCATAAGGCCTTTGCGATGTTAAATTGCGAAGCTTTAGAGTTTTCGTCGAAGGGCGTGTCCGTGGCGGCCGGACAAACTTTGATGTTTCGCCATGAAAAAGGAAGTTGCTATAACTCAGGCATACAATGTCCGATCTGCCTCAAACTTCACATGTTTGATAACAGTCCGGTCCTGAACACACGTCAGTGCCCATATTCAGTTATAGTCATAGCGCCACCTGCTGACAACAGGAAGTGACATGTTTAACACTGTTACGGACTCTTAGCAACATATTGAAAAGCCTTAACAAGTCTTAAATAGGCTAGCAACATGCTAGAAACATGCTAAAACATGCTAGCAACACTTAGCTAATATGCTAAAGCATGCTAATAATACAAATACAAAAGGAAATTGCTGTAACTCATGCATATAATGTCAAATCTGACCCAAACTTAATATTCAACATGCTACAAACATAGTAAAGCATGCTAGCAACACTTAGCTAATATGCTAAAGCATGCTAATAATACAATGAAACAGGAAGTTACTCTAACTCAGGCATACAATGTCCAATCAGCCCCAAACTTCACATGTTTGATAAGAGGCCTGGCCTGAACACACGCCCATGCCCGTATTCAGTTATAGTCATAGCGCCACCAGCTGGTAACAGGAAGCCACATGTTCAATACTCTTGTGGATGCCTACCAAAATTTTAAAAATATCAACAAGTGTTAAACAGGGTAGCAACATGCTAGAAACATGCTATAACATGTTAGCAACATTTAGCTAAGTGCTAAAGCATACTCTTAATGCAATGAAACAGGAAGTTACTGTAACTCAGGCATGCAATGTCCAATCAGCCCCAAACTTCACATGTTTGATAACAGTCCTGACCTGAAGATATCTACATGTCAATATTCAGTTATAGTCATAGCGCCACCTACTGTCAACAGGAAGTGACATGTTTAACACTGTGACACACTATTAGCAACACACTAAAAAAGCCATTGAGTGCTAAACTAGTTTAAAACGTACTCAAACATGCTAGCAACACTTACTTAGTGCTAAAGCATGTTGTTAAAGATATAAAACAGGAAGTTACTGTAACTCAGGCATGCAATGTCCAATCAGCCCCAAACTTCACATGTTTGATAAGACTCCTGGCCTGAAGATATATACATGCCCATATTCAGTTATAGTCACAGCGCCACCTGCTGACAACAGGAAGTGACGTTTAATGGTGTTACGGACTCCTAGCAACATATTAAAAAGCGTTAGCAAGTTTTACATAGGCTAGCATCATGCTAGAATCATGTTAAAACATGATAACAACACTTAGCTAAGAGCTAAAGCATGATATTAATACAAAGAAAAATAAGTGTAACTCATGCATACAATGTCCAATCTGACCCAAGCTTAATATGTTTGATAAGAGTCCTAGTCTGAACACAAGCCCATGCCTATATTCAGTTATAGTGATAGTGCCACCTGCTGGCAACAGGAAGTCACATGTTTAATACCGATGTGGATGCCCAGCAACATTTTAAAAATATCAACAAGTGTTAAATAGGGTAGCAACATGCTAGAAACATGTTAGCAACATTTAGCTAAGTGCTAAAGCATACTCTTAATGCAATGAAACAGGAAGTTACTGTAACTCAGGCATGCAATGTCCAATCAGCCCCAAACTTAATATGTTTGATAAGAGTCCTGGCCTGAATACATATACATGCCAATATTCAGTTATAGTCATAGCGCCACCAGCTGGCAACAGCAAATTACTTGTTTTACACTAACTTAAACATGCAATGTACAATTTGCACCAAACTTGACATGTTTGCCAATAGTCCTGGCCTGAAGACATCTAAAAGCCAATATTTCGTAATAGCACCACCTGTTGGCAGCAGGATATGTCATGAATTACACTCAAGCATGCCATGTTCAATCTTCACCAAACTTCATATGTTTGATAAAAGCGCTGGCCTGAAGACATCTGCATGCCAATATTCAGTTATAGGCATAGCGCCACCAGCTGGCAGCAGGAAGATAGGCACATATCAATGACTTTGACATATTCCTCCTACATTTACTGTGCTAATAGCATAGTGCCCACCATTCGCCACCGATCAGCGGTGAGCCCGAGTGCGAGGGCCCTACCATCGCTGCTTGCAGCTTTAATTATTATTCTTCTTCTTCTCCGAAATGAAAAGTCTTTTTGAGGGCCTAAACATGCCCGAAAACTCACGAAACTTTGCACACGCATCAGACCTGGCGAAAATTTACATCTGATATGGTTTTCAGAAGTGGGTGTGCCAAAATGGCTCGATAGCGCCACCTATAAAATTTCAACGGAGTGCGCCTTGAGCTACGTTTCACGTACATGTACGAAACTCGGTACACACATGTAACACACCAATACCTACAAAAAAGTCTCCTGGTGCAACATCCGAAACCCAACAGGAAGTCTGTTATATTGAATTTCCTGTACGATTTTTGTGCAGTTTTTGCCATTTTCATGCCTAGTACTTTAACGAACTCCTCCTACAGTTTTTATCCGATCATCTTCAAATTTGCTGAGTGTCTTCATAAGGCCTTTGCGATGTTAAATTGCGAAGCTTTAGAGTTTTCGTCAAAGGGCGTGTCCGTGGCGGCCGGACAAACTTTGATGTTTCGCCATGAAAAAGGAAGTTGCTATAACTCAGGCATACAATGTCCGATCTGCCTCAAACTTCACATGTTTGATAACAGTCCGGTCCTGAACACACGTCAGTGCCCATATTCAGTTATAGTCATAGCGCCACCTGCTGACAACAGGAAGTGACATGTTTAACACTGTTACGGACTCTTAGCAACATATTGAAAAGCCTTAACAAGTCTTAAATAGGCTAGCAACATGCTAGAAACATGCTAAAACATGCTAGCAACACTTAGCTAATATGCTAAAGCATGCTAATAATACAAATACAAAAGGAAATTGCTGTAACTCATGCATATAATGTCAAATCTGACCCAAACTTAATATTCAACATGCTACAAACATAGTAAAGCATGCTAGCAACACTTAGCTAATATGCTAAAGCATGCTAATAATACAATGAAACAGGAAGTTACTCTAACTCAGGCATACAATGTCCAATCAGCCCCAAACTTCACATGTTTGATAAGAGGCCTGGCCTGAACACACGCCCATGCCCGTATTCAGTTATAGTCATAGTGCCACCAGCTGGTAACAGGAAGCCACATGTTCAATACTCTTGTGGATGCCTACCAAAATTTTAAAAATATCAACAAGTGTTAAACAGCGTAGCAACATGCTAGAAACATGCTATAACATGTTAGCAACATTTAGCTAAGTTCTAAAGCATACTCTTAATGCAATGAAACAGGAAGTTACTGTAACTCAGGCATGCAATGTCCAATCAGCCCCAAACTTCACATGTTTGATAACAGTCCTGACCTGAAGATATCTACATGTCAATATTCAGTTATAGTCATAGCGCCACCTACTGTCAACAGGAAGTGACATGTTTAACACTGTGACACACTATTAGCAACACACTAAAAAAGCCATTGAGTGCTAAACTAGTTTAAAACATACTCAAACATGCTAGCAACACTTACTTAGTGCTAAAGCATGTTGTTAAAGATATAAAACAGGAAGTTACTGTAACTCAGGCATGCAATGTCCAATCAGCCCCAAACTTCACATGTTTGATAAGACTCCTGGCCTGAAGATATATACATGCCCATATTCTGTTATAGTCACAGCGCCACCTGCTGACAACAGGAAGTGACGTTTAATGGTGTTACGGACTCCTAGCAACATATTAAAAAGCGTTAGCAAGTTTTAAATAGGCTAGCATCATGCTAGAATCATGTTAAAACATGATAACAACACTTAGCTAAGAGCTAAAGCATGATACTAATACAAAGAAAAATAAGTGTAACTCATGCATGCAATGTCCAATCTGACCCAAGCTTAATATGTTTGATAAGAGTCCTAGTCTGAACACAAGCCCATGCCTATATTCAGTTATAGTCATAGTGCCACCTGCTGGCAACAGGAAGTCACATGTTTAATACCGATGTGGATGCCCAGCAACATTTTAAAAATATCAACAAGTGTTAAATAGGGTAGCAACATGCTAGAAACATGTTAGCAACATTTAGCTAAGTGCTAAAGCATACTCTTAATGCAATGAAACAGGAAGTTACTGTAACTCAGGCATGCAATGTCCAATCAGCCCCAAACTTAATATGTTTGATAAGAGTCCTGGCCTGAATACATTTACATGCCAATATTCAGTTATAGTCATAGCGCCACCAGCTGGCAACAGCAAATTACTTGTTTTACACTAACTTAAACATGCAATGTACAATTTGCACCAAACTTGACATGTTTGCCAATAGTCCTGGCCTGAAGACATCTAAAAGCCAATATTTCGTAATAGCACCACCTGTTGGCAGCAGGATATGTCATGAATTACACTCAAGCATGCCATGTTCAATCTTCACCAAACTTCATATGTTTGATAAAAGCGCTGGCCTGAAGACATCTGCATGCCAATATTCAGTTATAGGCATAGCGCCACCAGCTGGCAGCAGGAAGATAGGCACATATCAATGACTTTGACATATTCCTTCTACATTTACTGTGCTAATAGCATAGTGCCCACCATTCGCCACCGATCAGCGGTGAGCCCGAGTGCGAGGGCCCTACCATCGCTGCTTGCAGCTTTAATTAGGGCCCGAGCACTACAGTGCGAGGACCCTATTGGAATTGCTCCGTTTATTATTATTAGGGCCCGAGCCCAAAAGGGCGAAGGCCCTATTGTTCTTCTAAGGATTCTTATTTGTTTTTTTTTTTTTTTTTTTTTTTTTTTTTCAACCGTTGGGGCACTTTTGGGGGCCTTAACATACTCAAAAACTCTTGAAAATTTGCACACACGTCGGAATCTGCCGTCGTCCGGACGCCACAGAGGCTGGGACCCGGGCGTGGTTCAGGGCCTCTACAGCGCCCCCTGGAACACAGTTTGAAAACTTGATGTACTGCGCACACATACTTGCGCGTATTGATATGAAACTCGGTACACATATAGAACTCATCGAGCTGAACAACTTTTGTACTCTATGTCATGGGCTCCACGCAACAGGAAGTGAGATATTTAGGGCTGTTTAAAAAGCGCATGCTCTGGAATTTAACGTACTCCTCCCAGGAATTCCATGGGATTGTCACCAAACTCGGTCAGCATGATCTCAAGACATTGGGGACGCTAAATTGCGAGGGGATTTTTGATATCTCGAACGGTTTGGCCGTGGCAAGGCGACAAAGTTATGGCGAGAAATGAGAAACAGGAAGTGTCTAATAACTGTTGCACACATTGCCTGATTCTGATGAAACTTCACCAGTTTGTTCCTTGTATGATGCCGATTCCATAAATGTGACTATTATGAGTCAAAGTTTTAGCGCCACCAACTGGCAGCAGGAAACGTGTCATTTTCAAAATGCTTTGAAATCAGCCTCTTAATTTTAATCGATTTTCTTTAAACTTCATCAAAATCATGTCAAAACACGGCCAATGAGAATATGTAAAGGGGTCGATGATAAATCAAATGCTGTTGCCATGGCAACGTGTCAAACTTTAAAATTACATTCCTGTCTTTTCGAGGCAGATAACATGCTTAGAATTTCATTAAACTCAACACACACATCAATATTAATGATAGTTAGACACTGGCAAAAGGTCATAAATGGGCGTGGAGCAGGCACTCTATAGCGCCATCTTTTGACAAAAGTTGGGGGGTTAGTTTTTCCTACAGTCACCAAACTCTGTACTTATATTGTTCTCATCAATCTGGACAACTTTCTAAATCAAACTCATTAGCTAAGACCAACAGAAAGCCGGATATTTTGATTTGAAGGTGGATTTTTGAAAAATCAGGTAGTAAACAAATTCACACTACTCCTAAGAACAACCAGCTGTTCACACCAAACTTTTTTAACATGAAGAGAAGATTCTGAAGATGTTAAATTGCGAGCAGATTTTGGATATCTCGAACGGTGTTGACGTGGTGATTTTTTAAAGATGTAGTAAAAAACATAACCCTAATTTTTTATATCTTTAAAGTGCAGCATCCAAACTCTTTAAAACTTTTTTCACACAGAGATCTAATCATTCTGAGCAAGTGCTGGAAATATAAATTTTATACAAGCTTCAATGAATTAAAGAAAATTAAAAAAATAACTCAGAAACCTGCTGTCACTCTGGTGAATGTCTCTACAGTATGTGTGTGCGTTCAGTCAGGCACAGAGAAGCTCATTATTGCAGGGGGGAGGGGTGAGAGGCAGAGAGGGTGACAGAGTAGAGAGCCATCCTACAGACCATCTTTGAACAAAAAATGCACATATGTATTGTAATTACATAAATATGTCTGATCTTTGAGAGTCTGATATTTTGAGAAAATATAAAGGGTCACTAAGTCTTTCATTGTTCGTATTTTGCAGTTGTTGTTTTTTATTTATTTTTTACTTAACTGTACCATGAATTTGTCCTATTCAGTCACATAGCAAAAGATTAAAAAAAATACAACTTTTTAGCATGATCAATTTATCTTCATTGATAGACAATATTTACATAGTGTTATTTATTGAATATAAAATAATAATAATAAAAAATTAAGACAAACTTTGACAACAAAACAAACGTTACTGTTATCTCTTCAAAACATCTGAAAACCATAATTTTAAACTTTATATGAATACTTCTTTTAGCTTAATATTAATTAACATTAATAAATGCTATTTATTTATTGGTCATGTTAACTAATATAGTTAATTTTAACAAATGAAACTGGATGGCAACATTTTATATTTTGTGTGTATGTGTCTGTGTGTTGATTTTAAAGTCTAACCCTTTCAATTCTGTAAACTTAAAATCCAAGCAGAGGGTTACTGTGAATGCATGTGCCAACTGGGCACCGTCTTCCTTATTGATTCTTAGTTATGTAGCGCTTAAGAGTGATGTCTTATAACAGGAGGAGTCACCTGCAAAGCAATATCCACACAAAACTTGTACAGATAGGTAACAATGACATTTAAGCAGAAGTGATGGACGTAAAGCAAGCAATAATAACATTTTGTTATCATCATGAATCATGTTCTTATTATCATCATCAGAGTATAGGGAAAATTTTGCATATTGGTTCACAGTTGGCATTATCTGAAGTCCTTGCATTGATTGCATTTAATTAAATCAACATTATATTTGGTTAGTCTGATCTTGAGGCCTTAGAGATGTTAAATTGTGAAGATCTTGAGTTTTCATTGAGTTGTTATAACTTAGCCATAAAATGTCTGATCTGCCACAAAATTCACAGGTTTGGTAAGAGTCCATGTAGCTCACAAAATTCACAGGTTTGGTAAGAGTCCTGGCCTGAAGACACCTAAAGACCAATATTCAGATATTATCATAGCGCCACCTGTTGGCAGCAGGATATATCATATCTTTCACTAACTCAAACATACCAAGGTCAATCTGCACCAAACTTCATATGTTTGATAATAGTGCTGGCCTGAACACATCTACATGCCAATAATCAGTTATAGGCATAGCGCCACCATCTGGCAGCGGCAAGTTTGGCACATTTAAATGACTTATGACATATTTTTTCTATATTTACTGTTTTAAAAGCATACTGCCCACCGTTTGCTGATTTCCTGAAGCCACCGGTCGGCGGTGAGCCCAGGTGCGAGGGCCCGTTCATCGCTGCTCGCAGCTTTAATTAGGGCCCGAGCACTACAGTGCGAGGACCCTATTGGAATTGCTCCGTTTATTATTATTCTTCTTCTTCTTCTCCAAAATGAAAAGTCTTTTTGAGGGCCTAAACATGCCCGAAAACTCACGAAACTTTGTACACGCATCAGACCTGGCGAAAATTTACATCTGATATGGTTTTCAAAAGTGGGTGTGACAAAATGGCTCGATAGCGCCACCTATAAAATTTCAACGGAGTGCGCCTCGAGCTACGTTTCACGTACATGTACGAAACTCAGTACACATATGTAACACACCAATACCTACAAAAAAGTCTCCTGGTGCAACATCCGAAACCCAACAGGAAGTCCGTTATATTGAATTTCCTGTACGATTTTTGTGCAGTTTTTGCCATTTTCAGGACTCGTACTTTAACGAACTCCTCCTACAGTTTTTATCCGATCATCTTCAAATTTGCTGAGTGTCATCATAAGGCCTTTGCGATGTTAAATTGCGAAGCTTTAGAGTTTTCGTCGAAGGGCGTGTCCGTGGCGGCCTGACAAACTTTGATGTTTCGCCATGAAAAAGGAAGTTGCTATAACTCAGGCATACGATGTCCGATCTGCCTCAAACTTCACATGTTTGATGACAGTCCGGTCCTGAACACACGTCAGTGCCCAAATTCAGTTATAGTCATAGCGCCACCTGCTGACAACAGGAAATGACATGTTTAACACTGTTACGGACTCTTAGCAACATATTGAAAAGCGTTAACAAGTCTTAAATAGGCTAGCAACATGCTACAAACATGCTAAAACATGCTAGCAACACTTAGCTAAGAGCTAAAGCATGCTATTAATACAAATACAAAAGGAAATTGCTGTAACTCATGTATATACTGTTGAATCTGACCCAAACTTAATATTCAACATGCTACAAAAATAATAAAGCATGCTAGCAACACTTAGCTAATATGCTAAAGCATGATAATAATACAATAAAACAGGAAGTTACTCTAACTCAGGCATAACATGTCAAATCAGCCCCAAACTTAACATGTTTGATAAGAATCCTGGCCTAAACACATGCCCATGCCCGTATTCAGTTATAGTCATAGCGCCACCAGCTGGTAACAGGAAGCCACATGTTTAATACTGTTGTGGATGCCTAGCAACATTTTAAAAAAATTCAACAACTGTTAAACAGGGTAGCAACATGCTAGAAACATGCTATAACATGTTAGCAACATTTAGCTAAGTGCTAAAGCATACTCTTAATGCAATAAAACAGGAAGTTACTGTAACTCAGGCATGCAATGTCCAATCAGCCCCAAACTTCACATGTTTGATAACAGTCCTGGCCTGAAGATATCTACATGCCAATATTCAGTTATAGTTATAGCGCCACCTACTGTCAACAGGAAGTGACATGTTTAACACTGTGACACACTATTAGCAACACACTAAAAAGCCATTGAGTGCTAAACTAGTTTAAAACGTACTCAAACATGCTAGCAACACTTACTTAGTGCTAAAGCATGTTGTTAAAGACATAAAACAGGAAGTTACTGTAACTCAGACATGCAATGTCCAATCAGCCCCAAACTTCACGTTTGATAAGAGTCCTGGCCTGAAGATATATACATGCCCATATTCAGTTATAGTCACAGCGCCACCTGCTGACAACAGGAAGTGACGTTTAATGGTGTTACGGACTCCTAGCAACATAATAAAAAGCGTCAGCAAGTTTTAAATAGGCTAGCATCATGCTAGAATCACGTTAAAACATGCTAGCAACACTTAGCTGAGAGCTAAAGCATGATATTAATACAAAGAAAAATAAGTGTAACTCATGCATACAATGTCCAATCTGACCCAAGCTTAATATGTTTGATAAGAGTCCTGGTCTGAACACAAGCCCATGGCCATATTCAGTTATAGTGATAGTGCCACCTGCTGGCAACAGGAAGTCACATGTTTAATACTATTGTGGATGCCCAGCAACATTTTAAAAATATCAACAAGTGTTAAATAGGGTAGCAACATGCTAGAAACATGTTAGCAACATTTAGCTAAGTGCTAAAGCATACTCTTAATGCAATGAAACAGGAAGTTACTGTAACTCAGGCATGCAATGTCCAATCAGCCCCAAACTTAATATGTTTGAGAAGAGTCTTGGCCTGAATACATTTACATGCCAATATTTAGTTATAGTCATAGCGCCACCAGCTGGCAACAGCAAATTACTTGTTTTACACTAACTTAAGCATGCAATGTACAATTTGCACCAAACTTGACATGTTTGCCAATAGTCCTGGCCTGAAGACATCTAAAAGCCAATATTTTGTAATAGCGCCACCTGTTGGCAGCAGGATATGTCATGACTTACACTCAAGCATGCCATGTTCAAGCTTCACCAAACTTCATATGTTTGATAAAAGCACTGGCCTGAACACATCTGCATGCCAATATTCAGTTATAGGCATAGCGCCACCAGCTGGCAGAAGGAAGATTGGCACATATCAATGACTTTGACATATTCCTCCTACATTTTCTGAGTTAATAGCATAGTGCCAACCATTCGCCACCGATCGGCGGTGAGCCCAAGTGCGAGGGCCCTACCATCGCTGCTTGCAGCTTTAATTAGGGCCCGAGCACTACAGTGCGAGGACCCTATTGGAATTGCTCCGTTTATTATTATTCTTCTTCTTCTTCTCCGAAATGAAAAGTCTTTTTGAGGGCCTAAACATGCCCGAAAACTCACGAAACTTTGCACACGCATCAGACCTGGCGAAAATTTACATCTGATATGGTTTTCAAAAGTGGGTGTGGCAAAATGGCTCGATAGCGCCACCTATAAAATTTCAACAGAGTGCGCCTCGAGCTACGTTTTACGTACATGTACGAAACTCGGTACACATATGTAACACACCAATACCTACAAAAAAGTCTCCTGGTGCAACATCCGAAACCCGACAGGAAGTCCGTTATATTGAATTTCCTGTACGATTTTTGTGCAGTTTTTGCCATTTTCAGGCCTCGTACTTTAACGAACTCCTCCTACAGTTTTTATCCGATCATCTTCAAATTTGCTGAGTGTCATCATAAGGCCTTTGCGATGTTAAATTGCGAAGCTTTAGAGTTTTCGTCGATGGGCGTGTCCGTGGCAGCCTGACAAACTTTGATGTTTATCCATGAAAAATGAAGTTGCTATAACTCAGGCATACGATGTCCGATCTGCCTCAAACTTCACATGTTTGATGACAGTCCGGTCCTGAACACATGTCAGTGCCCAAATTCAGTTATAGTCATAGCGCCACCTGCTGACAACAGGAAATGACATGTTTAACACTGTTACGGACTCCTAGCAACATATTGAAAAGCGTTAACAAGTCGTAAATAGCCTAGCAACATGCTACAAACATGCTAAAAAATGCTAGCAACACTTAGCTAAGAGCTAAAGCATGCTATTAATACAAATACAAAAGGAAATTGCTGTAACTCATGTAAATACTGTTGAATCTGACCCAAACTTAATATTCAACATGCTACAAAAATAATAAAGCATGCTAGCAACACTTAGCTAATATGCTAAAGCATGCTAATAATACAACAAAACAGGAAGTTACTCTAACTCAGGCATACCATGTCCAATTAGCCCCAAACTTAACATGTTTGATAAGAATCCTGGCCTAAACACACGCCCATGCCTGTATTCAGTTATAGTCATAGCGCCACCAGCTGGTAACAGGAAGCCATATGTTTAATACTGTTGTGGATGACTAGCAACATTTTAAAAAAAATTCAACAACTGTTAAAAAGGGTAGAAACATGCTAGAAACATACTATAACATGTTAGCAACATTTAGCTAAGTGCTAAGTGTTAAAGCATGCTCTTAATGCAATGAAACAGGAAGTTACTGTAACTCAGGCATGCAATGTCCAATCAGCCCCAAACTTCACATGTTTGATAACAGTCGTGACATGAAGATGTCTACATGCCAATATTCAGTTATAGTTATAGCGCCACCTACTGTCAACAGGAAGTGACATGTTTAACACTGTGACACACTATTAGCAACACACTAAAAAAGCCATTGAGTGCTAAACTAGTTCAAAACGTACTCAAACATGCTAGCAACACTTACTTAGTGCTAAAGCATGTTGTTAAAGACATAAAACAGGAAGTTACTGTAACTCAGGCATGCAATGTCCAATCAGCCCCAAACTTCACATGTTTGATAAGACTCCTGGCCTGAAGATATATACATGCCCATATTCAGTTATAGTCACAGCGCCACCTGCTGACAACAGGAAGTGATGTTTAATGGTGTTACGGACTCCTAGCAACATATTAAAAAGCTTTAGCAAGTTTTAAATAGGCTAGCATCATGCTAGAATCATGTTAAAACATGCTAGCAACACTTAGCTAAGAGCTAAAGCATGATATTAATACAAAGAAAAATAAGTGTAACTCATGCATACAGTGTCCAATCTGACCCAAGCTTAATATGTTTGATAAGAGTCCTGGTCTGAACACAAGCCCATGCCCATATTCAGTTATAGTCATAGTGCCACCTGCTGGCAACAGGAAGTCACATGTTTAATACTGTTGTGGATGCCAAGCAACATTTTAAAAATATCAACAAGTGTTAAATAGGGTAGCAACATTCTAGAAGCATGTTAGCAACATTTAGCTAAGTGCTAAAGCATACTCTTAATGCAATGAAACAGGAAGTTACTGTAACTCAGGCATGCAATGTCCAATCAGCCCCAAACTTAATATGTTTGATAAGAGTCCTGGCCTGAATACATTTACATGCCAGTATTTAGTTATAGTCATAGCGCCACCAGCTGGCAACAGCAAATTACTTGTTTTACACTAACTTAAGCATGCAATGTACAATTTGCACCAAACTTGACATGTTTGCCAATAGTCCTGGCCTGAAGACATCTTAAAGCCAATATTTCGTAATAGCGCCACCTGTTGGCAGCAGGATATGTCATGACTTACACTCAAGCATGCCATGTTCAAGCTTCACCAAACTTCATATGTTTCATGAAAGCACTGGCCTGAACACATCTGCATGCCAATATTCAGTTATAGGCATAGCGCCACCAGCTGGCAGCAGGAAGATTGGCACATATCAATGACTTTGACATATTCCTTCTACATTTACTGTGTTAATAGCATAGTCCCCACCATTCGCCACAGATCGGCGGTGAGCCCGAGTGCGAGGGCCCTACCATCGCTGCTTGCAGCTTTAATTCTTCTTCTTCTTCTTCTTCTCCAAAGTGAAAAGTCTTTTTGAGGGCCTAAACATGCCCGAAAACTCACGAAACTTTGCACACGCATCAAACCTGGCGAAAATTTACATCTGATATGGTTTTCAAAAGTGGGTGTGGCAAAATGGCTCGATAGCGCCACCTATAAAATTTCAACGGAGTGCCCCTCGAGCTACGTTTCATGTACATGTACGAAACTCGGTACACATATGTAACACACCAATACCTACAAAAAAGTCTCCTGGTGCAACATCCGAAACCCAACAGGAAGTCCGTTATATTGAATTTCCTGTATGATTTTTGTGCAGTTTTTGCCATTTTCAGGCCTCATACTTTAACGAACTCCTCCTACAGTTTTTATCCGATCATCTTCAAATTTGCTGAGTGTCATCATAAGGCCTTTGCGATGTTAAATTGCGAAGCTTTAGAGTTTTCGTCAAAGGGAGTGTCCGTGGCGGCCGGACAAACTTTGATGTTTTGCCATGAAAAAGGAAGTTGCTATAACTCAGGCATACGATGTCCGATCTGCCTCAAACTTCACATGTTTGATGACAGTCCGGTCCTGAACACACATCAGTGCCCATATTCAGTTATAGTCATAGCGCCACCTGCTGACAACAGGAAATGACATGTTTAACACTGTTACGGACTCCTAGAAACATATTGAAAAGCGTTAACAAGTCTTAAATAGGCTAGCAACATGCTACAAACATGCTAAAACATGCTAGCAACACTTAGCTAAGAGCTAAAGCATGCTATTAATACAAATACAAAAGGAAATTGCTGTAACTCATGTATATAATGTTGAATCTGACCCAAACTTAATATTCAACATGCTACAAAAATAATAAAGCATGCTAGCAACACTTAGCTAATATGTTAAAGCATGCTAATAATACAATGAAACAGGAAGTTACTCTAACTCAGGCATACAATGTCCAATCAGCCCCAAACTTAACATGTTTGATAAGAATCCTGGCCTAAACACACGCCAATGCCCATATTCAGTTATAGTCATAGCGCCACCAGCAGGTAACAGGAAGCCACATGTTTAATACTGTTGTGGATGCCTAGCAACATTTTAAAAAAATTCAACAACTGTTAAACAGGGTAGCAACTTGCTAGAAACATGCTATAACATGTTAGCAACATTTAGCTAAGTGCTAAAGCATACTCTTAATGCAATGAAACAGGAAGTTACTCTAACTCAGGCATGCAATGTCCAATCAGCCCCAAACTTCACATGTTTGATAACAGTCCTGACCTGAAGATATCTACATGCCAATATTCAGTTATAGTCATAGCGCCACCTACTGTCAACAGGAAGTGACATGTTTAACACTGTGACACATTATTAGCAACACACTAAAAAAGCCATTGAGTGCTAAACTAGTTTAAAACGTACCCAAACATGCTAGCAGCACTTACTTAGTGCTAAAGCATGTTGTTAAAGACATAAAACAGGAAGTTACTGTAACTCAGGCATGCAATGTCCAATCAGCCCCAAACTTCACATGTTTGATAAGACTTCTGGCCTGAAGATATATACATGCCCATATTCAGTTATAATCACAGCGCCACCTGCTGACAACAGGAAGTGACATTTAATGGTATTACGGACTCCTAGCAACATATTAAAAAGCGTTAGCAAGTTTTAAATAGGCTAGCATCATGCTAGAATCATGTTAAAACATGCTAGCAACACTTAGCTAAGAGCTAAAGCATGATATTAATACAAAGAAAAATAAGTGTAACTCATGCATACAATGTCCAATCTGACCCAAGCTTAATATGTTTGATAAGAGTCCTGGTCTGAACACAAGCCCATGCCTATATTCAGTTATAGTCATAGTGCCACCTGCTGGCAACAGAAAGTCACATGTTTAATACCGATGTGGATGCCCAGCAACATTTTAAAAATATCAACAAGTGTTAAATAGGGTAGCAACATGCTAGAAACATGTTAGCAACATTTAGCTAGGTGCTAAAGCATACTCTTAATGCAATGAAACAGGAAGTTACTGTAACTCAGGCATGCAATGTCCAATCAGCCCCAAACTTAATATGTTTGATAAGAGTCCTGGCCTGAATACATTTACATGCCAATATTTAGTTATAGTCATAGCGCCACCAGCTGGCAACAGCAAATTACTTGTTTTACACTAACTTAAGAATGCAATGTACAATTTGCACCAAACTTGACATGATTGCCAACAGTCCTGGCCTGAAGACATCTAAAAGCCAATATTTCGTAATAGCGCCACCTGTTGGTAGCAGGATATGTCATGACTTACACTCAAGCATGCCATGTTCAATCTTCACCAAACTTCATATGTTTGATAAAAGCGCCGGCCTGAACACATCTGCATGCCAATATTCAGTTATAGGCATAGCGCCACCAGCTGGCAGAAGGAAGATTGGCACATATCAATGACTTTGACATATTCCTCCTACATTTTCTGTGTTAATAGCATAGTGCCCACCATTCGCCACTGATCGGCGGTGAGCCCGAGTGCGAGGGCCCTACCATCGCTGCTTGCAGCTTTAATTATTATTATTATTCTTCTTCTCCGGAATGAATCGCATTTTTGAGGGCCTAAACATACCCGAAAACTCATGAAACTTTGCACACACATCAAACCTGGCGAAAATGGATGTCTGATATGGGTTTCAGAGATGGGTGTGGCAAAACGGCTCGATAGCGCCACCTTTACACGTTCAGCGGTGTGCGCTTTCAGCTATGATTCACGTACATGCATGAAAATCGGTACACACATGTAACTCACCAATACCTACAAAAAAGCCTCCTGGGACAAAATCCGAAACCCAACAGGAAGTCGGTTATTATTAATTTTCTTAGCAAAATTTGTGTCATTTTTGCCATTTTCAGGCATCATACTTGAACGAACTCCTCCTAGAGATTTACTCCGATCAACAGCAAATTTGGTGAGTCTAATCTAAAGCCCTTTGTGACGTTAAATTGTGAAGATCTAGAGTTTTCATCGGAGGGCGTGTCCGTGGCGGCCTAGCAAATTTCGATGTTTCGCCATGAAAAAGGAAGTTGCTATAACTTAGGCATAAAATGTCCGATCTGTCCCAAACTTCACATGTGTGATAACACTCCTGACCTGATGACATCTACATGCCCATATTCAGTTATAGTCATAGCGCCACCTGCAGGCAACAGGAAGTGTCATGCTGTACTCTACAACCAACTCCTCCTAGAGATTTATACAGATCAACACCAAAATCGGTCAGTCTAATATAAAGGCCTTAGTGATGTTAAATTGTGAAGATCTTGAGTTTTCGGTAAAGGGCGTGTCCGTGGCGGCCTGACAAATTTCGAGGTCTCGCCATGGATATAAAACTTGTTATAACTCAGCCATAAAATGTCCGATTTGCCTCAAACTTCACATATTCGATAAGAGTCCTGGCCTGAACACATCTGAAGGCCAATATTCTATTATAATCACAGCGCCACCTGTTGGCAACAGGAAATGACTTGTATCAAACTCCTCCTAGAGATTTAATGATATCAACATTATATTTGGTCAGTCTGATCTAGAGGCCTTAGAGATGTTAAATTGCGAAGATCTTGAGTTTTCGTTAAAGGGCGTGTCCGTGGCGGCGTGACAAAGTTTGATGTTTCGCCATGGACATAGAAGTTGTTATAACTCAGCCATAAAATGTCCAATCTGCCTCAAACATCACAGGTTTGGTAAGAGTCCTGGCCTGAAGACACCTAAAGGCCAATATTCAGATATTATCATAGCGCCACCTGTTGGCAGCAGGATATATCATATATTTCACTAACTCAAACATACCAAGGTCAATCTGCACCAAACTTCATATGTTTGATGAAAGTGGTGGCCTGAACACATCTACATGCCAATAATCAGTTACAGGCATAGCGCCACCAGCTGGCAGCAGGAAATTTGGCACATTTAAGTGACTTTGACATTATCTCCTATTTTTACTGTATTAAAAGCATACTACCCACCATTTGCTGTGTTCCTAAGCCACCGGTCGGCGGTGAGCCCGTGTGCGAGGGCCCGTTCATCGCTGCTTGCAGCTTTAATTAGGGCCCGAGCACTACAGTGCGAGGACCCTATTGGAATTGCTCCGTTTATTATTATTCTTCTTCTTCTCCAAAATGAAAAGTCTTTTTGAGGGCCTAAACATGCCCGAAAACTCACGAAACTTTGCACACGCATCAGACCTGGCGAAAATTTACATCTGATATGGTTTTCAAAAGTGAGTGTGGGAAAATGGCTCGATAGCGCCACCTATAAAATTTCAACGGAGTGCGCCTCGAGCTGCGTTTCACGTACATGTACGAAACTCGGTACACATATGTAACACACCGGTACCTACAAAAAAGTCTCCTGGTGCAACATCCGAAACCCAACAGGAAGTCCGTTATATTGAATTTCCTGTACGATTTTTGTGCAGTTTTTGCCATTTTCAGGCCTCGTACTTTAACAAACTCCTCCTACAGTTTTTATCCGATCATCTTCAAATTTGCTGAGTGTTATCATAAGGCCTTTGCGATGTTAAATTGCGAAGCTTTAGAGTTTTCGTCGAAGGGCATGTCCGTGGCGGCCTGACAAACTTTGATGTTTCGCCATGAAAAAGGAAGTTGCTATAACCCAGGCATACGATGTCCGATCTGCCTCAAACTTCACATGTTTGATGACAGTCCGGTCCTGAACACACGTCAGTGCCCAAATTCAGTTATAGTCATAGCGCCACCTGCTGACAACAGGAAATTACATGTTTAACACTGTTACGGACTCTTAGCAACATATTGAAAAGCGTTAACAAGTCTTAAATAGGCTAGCAACATGCTACAAAAATGCTAAAACATGCTAGCAACACTTAGCTAAGAGCTAAAGCATGCTATTAATACAAATACAAAAGGAAATTGCTGTAACTCATGTATATACTGTTGAATCTGACCCAAACTTAATATTCAACATGCTACAAAAATAATAAAGCATGCTAGCAACACTTAGCTAATATGCTAAAGCATGCTAATTATACAATAAAACAGGAAGTTACTCTAACTCAGGCATACCATGTCCAATCAGCACCAAACTTAACATGTTTGATAAGAATCCTGGCCTAAACACACGCCCATGCCTGTATTCAGTTATAGTCATAGCGCCACCAGCTGGTAACAGGAAGCCACATGTTTAATACTGTTGTGGATGATTAGCAACATTTAAAAAAATTCAACAACTGTTATAAAGGGTAGCAACATGCTAGAAACATGCTATAACATGTTAGCAACATTTAGCTAAGTGCTAAAGCATGCTCTTAATGCAATGAAACAGGAAGTTACTGTAACTCAGGCATGCAATGTCCAATCAGCCCCAAACTTCACATGTTTGATAACTGTCCTGGCCTGAAGATGTCTACATGCCAATATTCAGTTATAGTTATAGCGCCACCTCCTGTCAACAGGAAGTGACATGTTTAACACTGTGACACACTATTAGCAACACACTAAAAAAGCCATTGAGTGCTAAACTAGTTTTAAAAACGTACTCAAACATGCTAGCATCACTTCCTTAGTGCTAAAGCATGTTGTTAAAGACATAAAACAGGAAGTTATTGTAACTCAGGCATGCAATGTCCAATCAGCCCCAAACTTCACATGTTTGATAAGACTCCTGGCCTGAAGATATAAACATGTCCATATTCAGTTATAGTCACAGCGCCACCTGCTGACAACAGGAAGTGTCGTTTAATGGTGTTACGGACTCCTAGCAACATATTAAAAAGCGTTAGCAAGTTTTAAATAGGCTAGCATCATGCTAGAATCATGTTAAAACATGCTAGCAACACTTAGCTAAGAGCTAAAGCATGATATTAATACAAAGAAAAATAAGTGTAACTCATGCATACAATGTCCAATCTGACCCAAGCTTAATATGTTTGATAAGAGTCCTGGTCTGAACACAAGCCCATGCCCATATTCAGTTATAGTCATAGTGCCACCTACTGGCAACAGGAAGTCACATGTTTAATACTGTTGTGGATGCCAAGCAACATCTTAAAAATATCAACAAGTGTTAAATAGGGTAGCAACATGCTAGAAACATGTTAGCAACATTTAGCTAAGTGCTAAAGCATACTCTTAATGCAAAGAAACAGGAAGTTACTGTAACTCAGGCATGCAATGTCCAATCAGCCCCAAACTTCACATGTTTGATAAGACTCCTGGCCTGAAGATATAAACATGCCCATATTCAGTTATAGTCACAGCGCCACCTGCTGACAACAGGAAGTGTCGTTTAATGGTGTTACGGACTCCTAGCAACATTAAAAAGCGTTAGCAAGTTTTAAATAGGCTAGCATCATGCTAGAATCATGTTAAAACATGCTAGCAACACTTAGCTAAGAGCTAAAGCATGATATTAATACAAAGAAAAATAAGTGTAACTCATGCATACAATGTCCAATCTGACCCAAGCTTAATATGTTTGATAAGAGTCCTGGTCTGAACACAAGCCCATGCCCATATTCAGTTATAGTCATAGTGCCACCTACTGGCAACAGGAAGTCACATGTTTAATACTGTTGTGGATGCCAAGCAACATCTTAAAAATATCAACAAGTGTTAAATAGGGTAGCAACATGCTAGAAACATGTTAACAACATTTAGCTAAGTGCTAAAGCATACTCTTAATGCAATGAAACAGGAAGTTACTGTAACTCAGGCATGCAATGTCCAATCAGCCCCAAACTTAATTTGTTTGATAAGAGTCCTGGCCTGAATACATTTACATGCCAGTATTTAGTTATAGTCATAGCGCCACCAGCTGGCAACAGCAAATTACTTGTTTTACACTAACTTAAGCATGCAATGTACAATTTGCACCAAACTTGACATGTTTGCCAATAGTCCTGGCCTGAAGACATCTAAAAGCCAATATTTCGTAATAGCACCACCTGTTGGCAGCAGGATATGTCATGACTTACACTCAAGCATGCCATGCTCAAGCTTCACCAAACTTCATATGTTTGATAAAAGCACTGGCCTGAACACATCTGCATGCCAATATTCAGTTATAGGCATAGCGCCACCAGCTGGCAGCAGGAAGATTGGCACATATCAATGACTTTGACATATTCCTCCTACATTTACTGTGTTAATAGCATAGTGCCCACCATTCGCCACCGATCGGCGGTGAGCCCGAGTGCGAGGGCCCTACCATCGCTGCTTGCAGCTTTAATTATTATTATTCTTCTTATCCGGAATGAATCGCATTTTTGAGGGCCTAAACATACCCGAAAACTAACGAAACTTTGCATACACATCAGACCTGGCGAAAATGGACGTCTGATATGGGTTGCAGAAGTGGGTGTGGCAAAATGGCTCAATAGCGCCACCTTTACACGTTCCGCGGTGTGCGCATTCTGCTGTGATTATCGTACATGCACAAAAATCGGTACACACATGTAACACACCAATACCTACAAAAAAGCCTCTTGAGATAAAATCCGAAACCCAAAAGGAAGTCGGTTATTATTAATTTTCTCAGCAAAATTTGTGTCATTTTTGCCATTTTCAGGTGTCATACTTGAACGAACTCCTCCTAGAGATTTATTCCGATCAACACCAAATTTGGTGAGTCTAATCTAAAGCCCTTTGTGACGTTAAATTGTGAAGATCTAGAGTTTTCATCGGAGGGCGTGTCCGTGGCGGCCTCGCAAATTTCGATGTTTCGCAATGAAAAAGGAAGTTGCTATAACTTAGGCATAAAATGTCCGATCTGTCCCAAACTTCACATGTGTGATAACACTCCTGACCTGAAGACATCTACATGCCCATATTCAGTTATAGTCATAGCGCCACCTGCAGGCAACAGGAAGTGTCATGCTGTACTCTACAATCAACTCCTCCAAGAGATTTATACAGATCAACACCAAAATCGGTCAGTCTAATATAAAGGCCTTAGCGATTTTAAATTGCGAAGATCTTGAATTTTCGTTGAAGGGCGTGTCCGTGGCGGCCTGACAAATTTCGAGGTCTCGCCATGGATATAAAACTTGTTATAACTCAGCCATAAAATGTCCGATTTGCCTCAAACTTCACATATTCGATAAGAGTCCTGGCCTGAACACATCTCAAGGCCAACATTCTATTATAATCACAGCGCCACCTGTTGGCAACAGGAAATGACTTGTATCAAACTCGTCTTAGAGATTTAATGATATTAACATTATATTTGGTCATTCTGATCTAGAGGCCTTAAACATGTTAAATTGCGAAGATCTTGAGTTTTCGTTAAAGGGCGTGTCTGTGGCGGCCTGACAAAGTTTGATGTTTCGCCATGGACATAGAAGTTGTTATAACTCAGCCATAAAATGTCCGATCTGCCTCAAACTTCACAGGTTTGGTAAGAGTCCTGGCCTGAAGACACCTAAAGGCCAATATTCAGATATTATCATAGCGCCACCTGTTGGCAGCAGGATATATCATATCTTTCACTAACTCAAACATACCAAGGTCAATCTGCACCAAACTTCATATGTTTGATGAAAGTGGTGGCCTGAACACATCTACATGCCAATAATCAGTTATATGCATAGCGCCACCAGCTGGCAGCAGGAAATTTGGCACTTTGAATGAAATATGACTTTGACATATTTCTCCTATTTTTACTGTATTAAAAGCATACTACCCACCATTTGCTGTTTTTACTAAAGCCACCGGTCGGCGGTGAGCCCGGGTGCGAGGGCCCGTTCATCGCTGCTTGCAGCTTTAATTATTATTATTATTAGGGCCCGAGCACTACAGTGCGAGGACCCTATTGGAATTGCTCCGTTTATTATTAGGGCCCGAGCCCAAAAGGGCGAAGGCCCTATTGTTCTTCTAAGGATTCTTATTTTTTTTTTTTTTTTTTTTTTTGTTAACCTTCCGGGCACTTAAGGGGGTCTTAACATACTCAAAAACTCTTGAAAATTTGCACACATGTCGGAATCTGCGGCCATCAGGATGTCACAGAGGCTGGTACCGGGGCGTGGCAAGGGGACTCTACAGCGCCCCCTGGAATTTTGAGGGCCATATAGCACACATACTTGAACGTACACATATGAAACTCGGTACACATATAGAACTCATTGAGCTGAACAACTTTTGTACTCTATGTCATTTTCTCAACGCAACAGGAAGTGAGATATTTAGGGCTGTGTAAAAAGCGCATGCTCTGGAATTTAACGTACTCCTCCCAGGATTTCCATACGATTGTCACCAAACTCGGTCAGCATGATCTCAAGACATTGGGGACACTAAATTGCGAGGGGATTTTTGATATCTCGAACGGTTTGGCCGTGGCAAGGCGACAAAGTTATGGCGAGAAATGAGAAACAGGAAGTGTCTAATAACTGTTGCACACATTGCCGGATTCTGATGAAACTTCACCAGATTGTTCGTTGTATGATGCCGATTCCATAAATGTGACTATTATAAGTCAAAGTTATAGCGCCACCAACTGGCAGCAGGAAGCGTGTCATTTTCAAAATGCTTTGAAATCAGCCTCTTAATTTTACTTGATTTTCTTTAAACTTCATCAAAATCATGTCAAAACACGGCCGATAAGAATATGTAAAGGGGTCGATGATAAATCAAATGCTGTTGCCATGGCAACGTGTCAAACTTTAAAATTAGATTCCTGTCTTTTCGAGGCAGATAACATGCTAAGAATTTCATGAAACTCAACACACACATCAATATTAATGATAGTTAGACACTGGCAAAAGGTCATAAATGGGCGTGGAGCAGGCACTCTATAGCGCCATCTTTTGACAAAAGTTGGGGGGTTAGTTTTTCCTACAGTCACCAAACTCTGTACATATATTGTTCTCATCAATCTGGACAACTTTCTAAATTAAACTCATTAGCTAAGACCAACAGGAAGCCGGATATTTCCATTTGAATGTGTTTTTTTGGAAAAATCAGGCTGTAAACAAATTCACACTTCTTCTAAGAACAACCAGCTATTCACACCAAACTTTTTTAACATGAAGAGAAGATTCTGAAGATGTTAAATTGCGAGCGGATATTGGATATCTTGAAAGGTGTTGACGTGGTGATTTTTTAAAGATGTAGTAAAAAACATAACCGTCATTTTTTTTATATCTTTAAAGTGCAGCATCCAAACTCTTTACAACTTTTTTCACACAGAGATCTAATCATTCTGAGCAAGTGCTGTTAATATAAATTTTCTACAAGCTTCAATGAATTAATGAAAATTATAAAACGAAATCATAAACCTGCTGTCACTCTGGGTGAATGTCTCTACTGTATGTATGTGCGTTCAGTCAGGCACAGAGAAGCTCATTATTGCAGGGGGGAGGGGTGAGAGGCAGAGAGGGTGAGAGAGCTGTGAGCCATGCTACAGACCATCTTTGAGGAAGAAATGCACATATATGTACTTTAATTACATAAATATGTCTGATCTTTGAGAGTCTGATATTTTGAGAAAATATAAAGGGTCATTAAGTCTTTCATTGTTTGTATTTTGCAGTTGTTGTTTTTTATTTATTTTTTACTGAACTATACCATGAACTTGTCCTATTCAGTCACATAGCAAAAGATTAAGAAAAATACAACTTTTAAGCATGAGTGATTTATCTTCATTGTAGACAATATTTTCATAGTGTTATTTATTAAATATAAAATTATAATAATTAAAAATTTCAAGACAAACTTTGACAACAAAACAAACTTTGCTGTTATCTCTTCAAAACATCTGAAAACCATCATTTTAAGATCAGTTATATATATATATCGCCCCATTAAAATACTCAACTTGATTTTTAAAGATATTTTGAAAGAATTAAGCGTTTATAGAGCACTTTATTGTGTATTGCTGTACACAATGTAATGTTAAAAGATACTAATTTACCTTTAAGCAATATATGAATACTTTTTTTTAGCATAATATTAATTAACATTAATAAATGCTGTTTAATTTTTGTTCAACAACAATGTTAACAAATGAAACTGGATGGCAAAATTGTATATATTGTGTGTATGTGTCTGTGTGTTGATTTTAAAGTCTAACCCTTTCAATTCTGTAAACTTTAAATCCAAACTGGCTGAGGGTTACTGTGAATGCATGTGCCAACTGGGCACCGTTTTCCTAATTGATTCTTTTTTAGTTATGTAGCGCTTAAAAGTGATGTCTTATAACAGGAGTCACCTGCAAAGCAATGTCCACACACAAATGGAACAGATTGGTAACGATGACATTTAAGCAGAAGTGGTGGACGTAAAGCAAGCAATAATAACATTTTGTTATCATCATCCTCAGAATATAGGGAAAATGTTCCCTATATTGTGAACGGCTTTGGGATATCTTGAACGGTGTTGATGTGGTGATTTGTTGGAGACACTCTATAGCGCCACCTTTTGACAAAAGTTGGAGGGTTAGTTGTAGCTACAGACATCAAACTTGGTCGGTATATTGGTCTCATCAAGCCGGACAACTTTCTAATTTACACCCATTAGCTAGGACCAACAGGAAGTCAGCTATTTTGATTTGAATGTGGATTTTTGGAAAAATATAGCTGTGAATAAATTCATATCACTCATAGCAGAATCAGACAGTGCACACCAAACTTTGTCAACATGATGCCAAGATACTGAAGATGTTAAATTGTGAACGGCTTTGGGATATCTTGAATGGTGTTGATGTGGTGATTTATGAAAGTAACAGTAAAAAAGATGAAGAGTTATTTCCATATATCTTTAAATTGCATTATTCTAACTCATCAAAACTTTTTACATATAAAGAACAAGAAATTCTTAGGAAATACGTGTAGTTTCAAAATGTTATCATGCTCAGAGGCCCCAAAAACATTAAAAGTGTCACATAAATTTGTCAGATTAAAGCTCTAGTACCAGGGATGAACACTAGAGGTCCTCATAAGATAAGGAATCGTTTGACCTCTAATGCTATTTAGCTCATTCTCAGTGTATAAGAATGAAAATAATCCATAGAATCAGTTGATATATACTGTACTGTCAGTGTACTTTTACATAATTATTTTTTATAGGTGCTTAAAGAGCATTAAAATCTTTTTTTAATCTTTTAAGGAAAAAATATATGATTTATATACATATATACACTCTCACTGATAGAATAAAAAATCTTATAGGTATGACACTATACTGCTCAGTTCACTTAATTAGAATGAGAAACAAATACATCAACTAAGTTAATATGTATTTATTTTTAATATATTTGTTTATAATTATTTCACAGATGCTTATAGATCATTAAAATAATATTTAAAAATGGTTGTAGATCATAAAACATGGTAACTATTTAAAATAGGGTCTCTTTTGTTAACAATGGTTAATGAACTAACAAACACGAACGAACAACGAACAATATATTTGTACTCGATTTTCTTCAAACTTCATCAGAATAATGTAAAAACACGGCCGACGAGAGTCTGTAAAGGCGTCCCTGATGCATCAAATGCTGTTGCCATGGCAAATAAATAAAAATAAAAAATACATTCAAATATTTGTTTCCTGTGTTTTTAAGGCAGATAGCGTGCTTAGAATTTCATTTTCCATTTTCAATTTTCAATGATTTATTATATATTTAAAGTGCAGCATCCTAACTCTTTGAATCTTTTTTCATACAAATAACTATTCATTCTGATCAAACACAGTTCATTTCATAATTTTACAAAACTCCACGAATGAAAGAAAATTAAAAAACATATCTGATCTCACTCTGCTCTGCACTCTATATGTGTGTTTGTGTGGTAAGTGGCTGAGTGTAAGGAGGGGGGATGGGTGGTAAGAGAAAGAGTCAGAGAGGAGGAGAGACAGTTAGGGTTAGTCCAAAGGGTTACTGTAAATGCATGTGCCAACTGGGCACCGTTTTCCTGATGCTATCGGGATGGCGACTGCACAGACGGCGAGGGCCCGGTCATCGCTGCTTGCAGCTTTAATTCTTCTTCTTCTTCTTCTCCAAAATGAAAAGTCTTTTTGAGGGCCTAAACATGCCCGAAAACTCACGAAACTTTGCACACGCATCAGACCTGGCGAAAATTTACATCTGATATGGTTTTCAAAAGTGGGTGTGGCAAAATGGCTCGATAGCGCCACCTATAAAATTTCAACGGAGTGCGCCTCGAGCTACCTTTCACGTACATGTACGAAACTCGGTACACATATGTATCACACCAATACCTACAAAAAAGTCTCCTGGTGCAACATCCGAAACCCAACAGGAAGTCCGTTATATTGAATTTCCTGTACGATTTTTGTGCAGTTTTTGCCATTTTCAGGCCTCGTACTTTAACGAACTCCTCCTACAGTTTTTATCCGATCATCTTCAAATTTGCTGAGTGTCATCATAAGGCCTTTGCGATGTTAAATTGCGAAGCTTTAGAGTTTTCGTCGATGGGCGTGTCCGTGGCGACCTGACAAACTTTGATGTTTCGCCATGAAAAAGGAAGTTGCTATAACTCAGGCATACGATGTCCGATCTGCCTCAAACTTCACATGTTTGATGACAGTCCGGTCCTGAACACATGTCAGTGCCCAAATTCAGTTATAGTCATAGCGCCACCTGCTGACAACAGGAAATGACATGTTTAACACTGTTACGGACTCTTAGCAACATATTGAAAAGCGTTAACAAGTCGTAAATAGGCTAGCAACATGCTACAAACATGCTAAAACATGCTAGCAACACTTAGCTAAGAGCTAAAGCATGCTATTAATACAAATACAAAAGGAAATTGCTGTAACTCATGTATATACTGTTGAATCTGACCCAAACTTAATATTCAACATGTTACAAAAATAATAAAGCATGCTAGCAACACTTAGCTAATATGCTAAAGCATGCTAATAATACAATAAAACAGGAAGTTACTCTAACTCAGGCATACCATGTCCAATCAGCCCCAAACTTAACATGTTTGATAAGAATCCTGGCCTAAACACACGCCCATGCCTGGATTCAGTTATAGTCATAGCGCCACCAGCTGGTAACAGGAAGCCATATGTTTAATACTGTTTTGGATGACTAGCAACATTTTAAAAAAAATTCAACAACTGTTAAAAAGAGTAGAAACATGCTAGAAACATGCTATAACATGTTAGCAACATTTAGCTAAGTGCTAAAGAATGCTCTTAATGCAATGAAACAGGAAGTTACTGTAACTCAGGCATGCAATGTCCAATCAGCCCCAAACTTCACATGTTTGATAACAGTCGTGACCTGAAGATGTCTACATGCCAATATTCAGTTATAGTTATAGCGCCACCTACTGTCAACAGGAAGTGACATGTTTAACACTGTGACACAATATTAGCAACACACTAAAAAAGCCATTGAGTGCTAAACTAGTTTAAAACGTACTCAAACATGCTAGCAACACTTACTTAGTGCTAAAGCATGTTGTTAAAGACATAAAACAGGAAGTTACTGTAACTCAGGCATGCAATGTCCAATCAGCCCCAAACTTCACATGTTTGATAAGACTCCTGGCCTGAAGATATATACATGCCCATATTCAGTTATAGTCACAGCGCCACCTGCTGACAACAGGAAGTGATGTTTAATGGTGTTACGGACTCCTAGCAACATATTAAAAAGCTTTAGCAAGTTTTAAATAGGCTAGCATCATGCTAGAATCATGTTAAAACATGCTAGCAACACTTAGCTAAGAGCTAAAGCATGATATTAATACAAAGAAAAATAAGTGTAACTCATGCATACAATGTCCAATCTGACCCAAGCTTAATATGTTTGATAAGAGTCCTGGTCTGAACACAAGCCCATGCCCATATTCAGTTATAGTCATAGTGCCACCTGCTGGCAACAGGAAGTCACATGTTTAATACTGTTGTGGATGCCAAGCAACATTTTAAAAATATCAACAAGTGTTAAATAGGGTAGCAACATGCTAGAAACATGTTAGCAACATTTAGCTAAGTGCTAAAGCATACTTTAATGCAATGAAACAGGAAGTTACTGTAACTCAGGCATGCAATGTCCAATCAGCCCCAAACTTAATATGTTTGATAAGAGTCCTGGCCTGAATACATTTACATGGCAGTATTTAGTTATAGTCATAGCGCCACCAGCTGGCAACAGCAAATTACTTGTTTTACACTAACTTAAGCATGCAATGTACAATTTGCACCAAACTTGACATGTTTGCCAATAGTCCTGGCCTGAAGACATCTAAAAGCCAATATTTCGTAATAGCGCCACCTGTTGGCAGCAGGATATGTCATGACTTACACTCAAGCATGCCATGTTCAAGCTTCACCAAACTTCATATGTTTCATAAAAGCACTGGCCTGAACACATCTGCATGCCAATATTCAGTTATAGGCATAGCGCCACCAGCTGGCAGCAGGAAGATTGGCACATATCAATGACTTTGACATATTCCTCCTACATTTACTGTGTTAATAGCATAGTGCCCACCATTCGCCACCGATCGGCGGTGAGCCCGAGTGCGAGGGCCCTACCATCGCTGCTTGCAGCTTTAATTAGGGCCCGAGCACTACAGTGCGAGGACCCTATTGGAATTGCTCCGTTTATTATTAGGGCCCGAGCCCAAAAGGGCGAAGGCCCTATTGTTCTTCTAAGGGTTCTTATTTTTTTTTTTTTTTTTTTTTTTTAAACCTTCTGGGCACTTTTGGGGGCCTTAACATACTCAAAAACTCTTGAAAATTTGCACACACGTCGGAATCTGCGGCCATCAGGACGCCACAGAGGCTGGGACCCGGGCGTGGTTCAGGGCCTCTACAGCGCCCCCTGGAACACAGTTTGAAAACTTGATGTACTGCGCACACATACTTGCACGTATTGATATGAAACTCGGTGCACATATAGATCTCATTGAGCCAAACAACTTTTGTACTCTATGTCATGGGCTGAACGCGACAGGAAGTGCGATATTTAGGGCTGTTTAAAAAGCGCATGCTCTGGAATTTAACGTACTCCTCCCAGGGTTTCCAGAGGATTGTCACCAAACTCGGTCAGCATGATCTCAAGACATTGGGGACGCTAAATTGCGAGGAGATTTTTGATATCTCGAACGGTTTGGCCGTGGCAAGGCGACAAAGTTATGGCGAGAAATGAGAAACAGGAAGTGTCTAATAACTGTTGACCACATTGCCTGATTCTGATGAAACTTCACCAGTTTGTTCCTTGTATGATGCCGATTCCATAAATGTGACTATTATGAGTCAAAGTTATAGCGCCACCAACTGGCAGCAGGAAGTGTGTCATTTTCAAAATGCTTTGAAATCAGCCTCTTAATTTTACTCGATTTTCTTTAAACTTCATCAAAATCATGTCAAAACACGGCCGATAAGAATATGTAAAGGGGTCGATGATAAATCGAATGCTGTTGCCATGGCGACATGTCAAACTTTAAAATTAGATTCCTGTCTTTTCGAGGCAGTTAACATGCTTAGAATTTCATGAAACTCAACACACACATCAATATTAATGATAGTTAGACACTGGCAAAAGGTCATAAATGGGCGTGGAGCAGGCACTCTATAGCGCCATCTTTTGACAAAAGTTGGGGGGTTAGTTTTTCCTACAGTCACCAAACTCTGTACATATATTAATCTCATCAATTTGGACAACTTTCTAAATTAAACTCATTAGCTAAGACCAACAGGAAGCCGGCTATTTTGATTTGAATGTGGATTTTTGGAAAAATCAGGCTGTAAACAAATGCACACTACTTCTAAGAACAACCAGCTGTTCACACCAAACTTTTTTAACATGAAGAGAATATTCTGAAGATGTTAAATTGCGACCGGATTTTGGATATCTTGAACGGTGTGGACGTGGTGATTTTTTAAAGATATAGTAAAAAATATTTTTATATCTTTAAAGTGCAGCATCCAAACTCTTTAAAACTTTTTTCACACAGAGATCTTATCATTCTGAGCAAGTGCTGGAAATATAAATTTTATACAAGCTTCAATGAATTAAAGAAAATTAAAAAAATAACTCAGAAACCTGCTGTCACTCTGGTGAATGTCTCTACAGTATGTGTGTGCGTTCAGTCAGGCACAGAGAAGCTCATTATTGCAGGGGGGAGGGGTGAGAGGCAGAGAGGGTGACAGAGTAGAGAGCCATCCTACAGACCATCTTTGAACAAAAAATGCACATATGTATTGTAATTACATAAATATGTCTGATCTTTGAGAGTCTGATATTTTGAGAAAATATAAAGGGTCACTTAGTCTTTCATTGTTCGTATTTTGCAGTTGTTGTTTTTTATTAATTTTTTACTTAACTGTACCATGAACTTGTCCTATTCAGTCACATAGCAAAAGATTTAAAAAAATACAACTTTTTAGCATGATCAATTTATCTTCATTGATAGACAATATTTAAATAGTGTTATTTATTGAATATAAAATAATAATAATAAAAAATTAAGACAAACTTTGACAACAAAACAAACGTTACTGTTATCTCTTCAAAACATCTGAAAACCATAATTTTAAGATCAGTTATAAATATATATATCACCCCGTTAAAATACTCAACTTGATTTTTAAAGATATTTTGAAAGAATGAAGAGTTTATAGAGCACTTTATTGTGTATTGCTGTACACCCACATGAACTGTGTTCATGTTCATGCTAATTCACAGTACATAAACTATATATGAATACTTTTTTTAGCTTAATATTAATTAACATTAATAAATGCTATTTATTTATTGGTCATGTTAACTAATATAGTTAATGCTAACAAATAAAACTGAATGGCAACATTTTATATTTTGTGTGTATGTGTCTGTGTGTTGATTTTAAAGTCTTACCCTTTCAATTCTGTAAACTTTAAATCCAAACTAGCAGAGGGTTACTTTGAATGCATGTGCCAAGTGGGCACCGTCTTCATTATTGATTCTTAGTTATGTAGCGCTTAAGAGTGATGTCTTATAACAGGAGGAGTCACCAGCAAAGCAATATCCACACAAAAATTGTACAGATAGGTAACGATGACATTTCAGCAGAAGTGGTGGACGTAAAGCAAGCAATAATAACATTTTGTTATCATGAATCTTGTTCTTACTTGTTAGCAGCAGGATATATCATATCTTTCACTAACTCAAACATACCAAGGTCAATCTGCACCAAACTTCATATGTTTGATAATAGTGCTGGCCTGAACACATCTACATGCCAATAATTAGTTACAAGCATAGCGCCACCATCTGGCAGCAGCAAGTTTGGCACATTTAAATGACTAATGACTTTTTTCTATATTTACTGTATTAAAAGCATACTGCCCACCGTTTGCTGATTTCCTGAAGCCACCGGTCGGCGGTGAGCCCAGGTGCGAGGGCCCGTTCATCGCTGCTCGCAGCTTTAATTAGGGCCCGAGCCCAAAAGGGCGAAGGCCCTATTGTTCTTCTAAGGATTCTTATTTGTTTTTTTTTTTATTTTTTTTTTTTTATTTTTATTTTTTTTCAACCGTTGGGGCACTTTTGGGGGCCTTAACATACTCAAAAACTCTTGAAAATTTGCACACACGTCGGAATCTGCCGTCGTCCGGACGCCACAGAGGCTGGGACCCGGGCGTGGTTCAGGGCCTCTACAGCGCCCCCTGGAACACAGTTTGAAAACTTGATGTACTGCGCACACATACTTGCGCGTATTGATATGAAACTCGGTACACATATAGATCTCACTGAGCCAAACAACTTTTGTACTCTATGTCATGGGCTCCACGCAACAGGAAGTGAGATATTTAGGGCTGTTTAAAAAGCGCATGCTCTGGAATTTAACGTACTCCTCCCAGGAATTCCATGGGATTGTCACCAAACTCGGTCAGCATGATCTCAAGACATTGGGGACGCTAAATTGCGAGGAGATTTTTGATATCTCGAACGGTTTGGCCGTGGCAAGGCGACAAAGTTATGGCGAGAAATGAGAAACAGGAAGTGTCTAATAACTGTTGCACACATTGCCTGATTCTGATGAAACTTCACCAGTTTGTTCCTTGTATGATGCCGATTCCATAAATGTGACTATTATGAGTCAAAGTTATAGCGCCACCAACTGGCAGCAGGAAACGTGTCATTTTCAAAATGCTTTGAAATCAGCCTCTTAATTTTAATCGATTTTCTTTAAACTTCATCAAAATCATGTCAAAACACGGCCAATAAGAATATGTAAAGGGGTCGATGATAAATCAAATGCTGTTGCCATGGCAACGTGTCAAACTTTAAAATTACATTCCTGTCTTTTCGAGGCAGATAACATGCTTAGAATTTCATGAAACTCAACACACACATCAATATTAATGATAGTTAGACACTGGCAAAAGGTCATAAATGGGCGTGGAGCAGGCACTCTATAGCGCCATCTTTTGACAAAAGTTGGGGGGTTAGTTTTTCCTACAGTCACCAAACTCTGTACTTATATTGTTCTCATCAATCTGGACAACTTTCTAAATCAAACTCATTAGCTAAGACCAACAGAAAGCCGGCTATTTTGATTTGAAGGTGGATTTTTTGAAAAATCAGGTAGTAAACAAATTCACACTACTCCTAAGAACAACCAGCTGTTCACACCAAACTTTTTTTAACATGAAGAGAAGATTCTGAAGATGTTAAATTGCGAGCGGTTTTGGGATATCTTGAACGGTGTTGACGTGGTGATTTTTTAAAGATGTATAACCGTCATTTTCTATATCTTTAAAGTGCAGCATCTTAACTATTTAAAACTTTTTTCACACAGAGATCTTATCATTTTGAGCAAGTGCTGTAAATATCAATTTAATTCAAGCTTCTACGAATTAAAGAAAATTAAAAAAAGAAATCAGAAGCCTGCTGTCACTCTGCCTTGAGTGTCTGTGTTCAGTCACCATTAAGTGACTGAAGAGAGACTGAAGGGGGAGGGGTGAAAGGGAGAGAGGGAGAGAGAGTAGAACATGCTGTCTTGCTAAAGACCATCTTTGAGGAAAAAATGCACATTGATGTTACATAAATATGTTTGATCTTTGAGAGTCTGATATTTTGAGAAAATATAAAGGGTCACTAAGTCTTTCATTGTTTGTATTTTGCAGTTGTTGTTTTTTTATTTATTTTTTACTGAACTGTACCATGAACTTGTCCTATTCAGTCACATTAGATTAAGAAAAATACAACTTTTTAGCATGAGCGGTTTATCTTCATTGATAGACATTTATTTTCATAGTGTTATTTATTGAATATAACATTTTAATTAACAGTTTCAAGACAAACTTTGTTAACAAAACAAACTTTGCTGTTATCTGTTCAAAACATCTGAAAATTTTACCATTTTAAGATCAGTTATATATATATATCGCCCCATTACAATACTCAACTTGATTTTTAAAGATATTTTGAAAGAAAGAAGCGTTTATAGAGCACTTTGTGTATTGCTGTACACCCACATGAACTGTGTTCATGTTCATGTTAATTCACAGTACATAAACTAATGTTAAAATATAATATTTTACCATTAAACAATATATGAATACTTTTTTTAGCTTAATATTAATTAACATTAATAAATACTATTTAATTATTGTTCATGTTAACTAATATAGTTAATGTTAACAAATGAAACTGGTTGGCAATTTTATATATTGTGTGTATGTGTCTGTGTGTTGATTTTAAAGTTTAACCCTTTCAATTCAGTAAACTTTAAATCCAACTGACTGAGGGTTACTGTGAATGCATGTGCCAACTGGGCACCGTTTTCCTAATTGATTCTTTCTTAGTTATGTAGCGCTTAAAAGTGATGTCTTATAACAGGAGTCACCTGCAAAGCAATATCCACACACAAATTGTGCAGATAGGTAACGATGACATTTAAGCAGAAGTGGTGGACGTAAAGCAAGCAATAATAACATTTTGTTATCATCATGAATTACATGTTCTTATCATCATCATCAGAATATAGGGAAAATGTTCCCTATATTGTGAATGGCTTTGGGATATCTTGAACAGTGTTGATGTGGTGATTTATGAAAGTAACAATAAAAAAGATGAAGAGTTATTTTCATATATCTTTAAATTGCATTATTCTAACTCATCAAAACTTTTTACATATAAAGAACAAGAAATTCTTAGGAAATACGTGTAGTTTCAAAATGTTATCATGCTCAGAGGCCCCAAAAACATTAAAAGTGTCATTTAAATTTGTCAGATTAAAGCTCTAATACCAGGGATGAACACTAGAGGTCCTCATAAGATAAGGAATCGTTTGACCTCTAATGCTATTTAGCTCATTCTCAGTGTATAAGAATGACAATAATCCATAGAATCAGTTGATATATACTGTACTGTCAGTGTAATTTTACATAATTATTTTGTATAGGTGCTTAAAGAGCATTAAAATCTTTTTTTTTTATCTTTTAAGGAAAAATTATATGATTTAAATACATATATACACTCTCACTGGTAGAACAAAAAATCTTATAAGTATGAAACTATACTGCTCAGTTCACTTAATTAGAATGAGAAACAAATACAAAAAGGCCAAAAAAAATCAACTAAGTTAATATGTATTTATTTTTAATATATTTGTTTATAATTATTTCACAGATGCTTATAGATTATTAAAATAATATTTAAAAATGCTTGTAGACCATAAAACATGGTAACTATTTAAAATAGGGTCTCTTTTGTTAACAATGGTTAATGAACTAACAAACACGAACAAACAACGAACAATATATTTGTACTCGATTTTCTTCAAACTTCATCAGAATAATGTAAAAGCCCTGATGCATCAAATGCTGTTGCCATGGCAAATAAATAAAAATAAAAAATACATTCAAATATTTGTTTCCTGTGATATTTAAGGCAGATAGCGTGCTTAGAATTTCATTTTCCATTTTCAATTTTCAATGATTTATTATATATTTAAAGTGCAGCATCCTAACTCTTTGAAACTTTTTTCATACAAATAACTATTCATTCTGATCAAACACAGTTCATTTCATAATTATACAAAACTCCACGAATGAAAGAAAATAAAAAAACATATCTGATCTCACTCTGCTCTGCACTCAATGTGTGTGTTTGTGTGGTAAGTGGTTGAGTGTAAGGAGGGGGGATGGGTGGTAAGAGAAAGAGTCAGAGAGGAGGAGAGACAGTTAGGGTTAGTCCAAAGGGTTACTGTGAATGCATGTGCCAACTGGGCACCGTTTTCCTGATGCTATCGGGATGGCGACTGCGCAGACGGCGAGGGCCCGGTCATCGCTGCTTGCAGCTTTAATTCTTCTTCTTCTTCTTCTTCTCCAAAATGAAAAGTCTTTTTGAGGGCCTAAACATGCCCGAAAACTCACGAAACTTTGCACACGCATCAGACCTGGCGAAAATTTACATCTGATATGGTTTTCAAAAGTGGGTGTGGCAAAATGGCTCGATAGCGCCACCTATAAAATTTCAACGGAGTGCCCCTCGAGCTACGTTTCACGTACATGTACGAAACTCGGTACACATATGTAACACACCAATACCTACAAAAAAGTCTCCTGGTGCAACATCCGAAACCCAACAGGAAGTCCGTTATATTGAATTTCCTGTACGATTTTTGTGCAGTTTTTGCCATTTTCAGGCCTCGTACTTTAACGAACTCCTCCTACAGTTTTTATCCGATCATCTTCAAATTTGCTGAGTGTCATCATAAGGCCTTTGCGATGTTAAATTGCGAAGCTTTAGAGTTTTCGTCGAAGGGCGTGTCCGTGGCGGCCGGACAAACTTTGATGTTTCGCCATGGAAAAGGAAGTTGCTATAACTCAGGCATACGATGTCCGATCTGCCTCAAACTTCACATGTTTGATGACAGTCCGGTCCTGAACACATGTCAGTGCCCATATTCAGTTATAGTCATAGCGCCACCTGCTGACAACAGGAAATGACATGTTTAACACTGTTACGGACTCCTAGAAACATATTGAAAAGCGTTAACAAGTCTTAAATAGGCTAGTAACATGCTAAAAACATGCTAAAACATGCTAGCAACACTTAGCTAAGAGCTAAAGCATGCTATTAATACAAATAGAAAAGGAAATTGCTGTAACTCATGTATATAATGTTGAATCTGACCCAAACTTAATATTCAACATGCTACAAAAATAATAAAGCATGCTAGCAACACTTAGCTAATATGCTAAAGCATGCTAATAATACAATGAAACAGGAAGTTACTCTAACTCAGGCATACAATGTCCAATCAGCCCCAAACTTAACATGTTTGATAAGAATCCTGGCCTAAACACACGCCCATGCCCGTATTCAGTTATAGTCATAGCGCCACCAGCTGGTAACAGGAAGCCACATGTTTAATACTGTTGTGGATGCCTAGCAACATTTCAAAAAAATTCAACAACTGTTAAACAGGGTAGCAACATGCTAGAAACATGCTATAACATGTTAGCAACATTTAGCTAAGTGCTAAAGCATACTCTTAATGCAATGAAACAGGAAGTTACTGTAACTCAGGCATGCAATGTCCAATCAGCCCCAAACTTCACATGTTTGATAACAGTCCTGGCCTGAAGATATCTACATGCCAATATTCAGTTATAGTTATAGCGCCACCTACTGTCAACAGGAAGTGACATGTTTAACACTGTGACACACTATTAGCAACACACAAAAAAAGCCACTGAGTACTAAACTAGTTTAAAACGTACTCAAACATGCTAGCAACACTTACTTAGTGCTAAAGCATGTTGTTAAAGACATAAAACAGGAAGTTATTGTAACTCAGGCATGCAATGTCCAATCAGCCCCAAACTTCACATGTTTGATAAGACTCCTGGCCTGAAGATATAAACATGTCCATATTCAGTTATAGTCACAGCGCCACCTGCTGACAACAGGAAGTGTCGTTTAATGGTGTTACGGACTCCTAGCAACATATTAAAAAGCGTTAGCAAGTTTTAAATAGGCTAGCATCATGCTAGAATCATGTTAAAACATGCTAGCAACACTTAGCTAAGAGCTAAAGCATGATATTAATACAAAGAAAAATAAGTGTAACTCATGCATACAATGTCCAATCTGACCCAAGCTTAATATGTTTGATAAGAGTCCTGGTCTGAACACAAGCCCATGCCCATATTCAGTTATAGTCATAGTGCCACCTACTGGCAACAGGAAGTCACATGTTTAATACTGTTGTGGATGCCAAGCAACATCTTAAAAATATCAACAAGTGTTAAATAGGGTAGCAACATGCTAGAAACATGTTAGCAACATTTAGCTAAGTGCTAAAGCATACTCTTAATGCAAAGAAACAGGAAGTTACTGTAACTCAGGCATGCAATGTCCAATCAGCCCCAAACTTCACATGTTTGATAAGACTCCTGGCCTGAAGATATAAACATGCCCATATTCAGTTATAGTCACAGCGCCACCTGCTGACAACAGGAAGTGTTGTTTAATGGTGTTACGGACTCCTAGCAACATTAAAAAGCGTTAGCAAGTTTTAAATAGGCTAGCATCATGCTAGAATCATGTTAAAACATGCTAGCAACACTTAGCTAAGAGCTAAAGCATGATATTAATACAAAGAAAAATAAGTGTAACTCATGCATACAATGTCCAATCTGACCCAAGCTTAATATGTTTGATAAGAGTCCTGGTCTGAACACAAGCCCATGCCCATATTCAGTTATAGTCATAGTGCCACCTACTGGCAACAGGAAGTCACATGTTTAATACTGTTGTGGATGCCAAGCAACATCTTAAAAATATCAACAAGTGTTAAATAGGGTAGCAACATGCTAGAAACATGTTAACAACATTTAGCTAAGTGCTAAAGCATACTCTTAATGCAATGAAACAGGAAGTTACTGTAACTCAGGCATGCAATGTCCAATCAGCCCCAAACTTAATTTGTTTGATAAGAGTCCTGGCCTGAATACATTTACATGCCAGTATTTAGTTATAGTCATAGCGCCACCAGCTGGCAACAGCAAATTACTTGTTTTACACTAACTTAAGCATGCAATGTACAATTTGCACCAAACTTGACATGTTTGCCAATAGTCCTGGCCTGAAGACATCTAAAAGCCAATATTTCGTAATAGCACCACCTGTTGGCAGCAGGATATGTCATGACTTACACTCAAGCATGCCATGCTCAAGCTTCACCAAACTTCATATGTTTGATAAAAGCACTGGCCTGAACACATCTGCATGCCAATATTCAGTTATAGGCATAGCGCCACCAGCTGGCAGCAGGAAGATTGGCACATATCAATGACTTTGACATATTCCTCCTACATTTACTGTGTTAATAGCATAGTGCCCACCATTCGCCACCGATCGGCGGTGAGCCCGAGTGCGAGGGCCCTACCATCGCTGCTTGCAGCTTTAATTATTATTATTCTTCTTATCCGGAATGAATCGCATTTTTGAGGGCCTAAACATACCCGAAAACTAACGAAACTTTGCATACACATCAGACCTGGCGAAAATGGACGTCTGATATGGGTTGCAGAAGTGGGTGTGGCAAAATGGCTCAATAGCGCCACCTTTACACGTTCCGCGGTGTGCGCATTCTGCTGTGATTATCGTACATGCACAAAAATCGGTACACACATGTAACACACCAATACCTACAAAAAAGCCTCTTGAGATAAAATCCGAAACCCAAAAGGAAGTCGGTTATTATTAATTTTCTCAGCAAAATTTGTGTCATTTTTGCCATTTTCAGGTGTCATACTTGAACGAACTCCTCCTAGAGATTTATTCCGATCAACACCAAATTTGGTGAGTCTAATCTAAAGCCCTTTGTGACGTTAAATTGTGAAGATCTAGAGTTTTCATCGGAGGGCGTGTCCGTGGCGGCCTCGCAAATTTCGATGTTTCGCAATGAAAAAGGAAGTTGCTATAACTTAGGCATAAAATGTCCGATCTGTCCCAAACTTCACATGTGTGATAACACTCCTGACCTGAAGACATCTACATGCCCATATTCAGTTATAGTCATAGCGCCACCTGCAGGCAACAGGAAGTGTCATGCTGTACTCTACAATCAACTCCTCCAAGAGATTTATACAGATCAACACCAAAATCGGTCAGTCTAATATAAAGGCCTTAGCGATTTTAAATTGCGAAGATCTTGAATTTTCGTTGAAGGGCGTGTCCGTGGCGGCCTGACAAATTTCGAGGTCTCGCCATGGATATAAAACTTGTTATAACTCAGCCATAAAATGTCCGATTTGCCTCAAACTTCACATATTCGATAAGAGTCCTGGCCTGAACACATCTCAAGGCCAACATTCTATTATAATCACAGCGCCACCTGTTGGCAACAGGAAATGACTTGTATCAAACTCGTCTTAGAGATTTAATGATATTAACATTATATTTGGTCATTCTGATCTAGAGGCCTTAAACATGTTAAATTGCGAAGATCTTGAGTTTTCGTTAAAGGGCGTGTCTGTGGCGGCCTGACAAAGTTTGATGTTTCGCCATGGACATAGAAGTTGTTATAACTCAGCCATAAAATGTCCGATCTGCCTCAAACTTCACAGGTTTGGTAAGAGTCCTGGCCTGAAGACACCTAAAGGCCAATATTCAGATATTATCATAGCGCCACCTGTTGGCAGCAGGATATATCATATCTTTCACTAACTCAAACATACCAAGGTCAATCTGCACCAAACTTCATATGTTTGATGAAAGTGGTGGCCTGAACACATCTACATGCCAATAATCAGTTATATGCATAGCGCCACCAGCTGGCAGCAGGAAATTTGGCACTTTGAATGAAATATGACTTTGACATATTTCTCCTATTTTTACTGTATTAAAAGCATACTACCCACCATTTGCTGTTTTTACTAAAGCCACCGGTCGGCGGTGAGCCCGGGTGCGAGGGCCCGTTCATCGCTGCTTGCAGCTTTAATTATTATTATTATTAGGGCCCGAGCACTACAGTGCGAGGACCCTATTGGAATTGCTCCGTTTATTATTAGGGCCCGAGCCCAAAAGGGCGAAGGCCCTATTGTTCTTCTAAGGATTCTTATTTTTTTTTTTTTTGTTAACCTTCCGGGCACTTAAGGGGGTCTTAACATACTCAAAAACTCTTGAAAATTTGCACACATGTCGGAATCTGCGGCCATCAGGATGTCACAGAGGCTGGTACCGGGGCGTGGCAAGGGGACTCTACAGCGCCCCCTGGAATTTTGAGGGCCATATAGCACACATACTTGAACGTACACATATGAAACTCGGTACACATATAGAACTCATTGAGCTGAACAACTTTTGTACTCTATGTCATTTTCTCAACGCAACAGGAAGTGAGATATTTAGGGCTGTGTAAAAAGCGCATGCTCTGGAATTTAACGTACTCCTCCCAGGATTTCCATACGATTGTCACCAAACTCGGTCAGCATGATCTCAAGACATTGGGGACACTAAATTGCGAGGGGATTTTTGATATCTCGAACGGTTTGGCCGTGGCAAGGCGACAAAGTTATGGCGAGAAATGAGAAACAGGAAGTGTCTAATAACTGTTGCACACATTGCCGGATTCTGATGAAACTTCACCAGATTGTTCGTTGTATGATGCCGATTCCATAAATGTGACTATTATAAGTCAAAGTTATAGCGCCACCAACTGGCAGCAGGAAGCGTGTCATTTTCAAAATGCTTTGAAATCAGCCTCTTAATTTTACTTGATTTTCTTTAAACTTCATCAAAATCATGTCAAAACACGGCCGATAAGAATATGTAAAGGGGTCGATGATAAATCAAATGCTGTTGCCATGGCAACGTGTCAAACTTTAAAATTAGATTCCTGTCTTTTCGAGGCAGATAACATGCTAAGAATTTCATGAAACTCAACACACACATCAATATTAATGATAGTTAGACACTGGCAAAAGGTCATAAATGGGCGTGGAGCAGGCACTCTATAGCGCCATCTTTTGACAAAAGTTGGGGGGTTAGTTTTTCCTACAGTCACCAAACTCTGTACATATATTGTTCTCATCAATCTGGACAACTTTCTAAATTAAACTCATTAGCTAAGACCAACAGGAAGCCGGATATTTCCATTTGAATGTGTTTTTTTGGAAAAATCAGGCTGTAAACAAATTCACACTTCTTCTAAGAACAACCAGCTATTCACACCAAACTTTTTTAACATGAAGAGAAGATTCTGAAGATGTTAAATTGCGAGCGGATATTGGATATCTTGAAAGGTGTTGACGTGGTGATTTTTTAAAGATGTAGTAAAAAACATAACCGTCATTTTTTTTATATCTTTAAAGTGCAGCATCCAAACTCTTTACAACTTTTTTCACACAGAGATCTAATCATTCTGAGCAAGTGCTGTTAATATAAATTTTCTACAAGCTTCAATGAATTAATGAAAATTATAAAACGAAATCATAAACCTGCTGTCACTCTGGGTGAATGTCTCTACTGTATGTATGTGCGTTCAGTCAGGCACAGAGAAGCTCATTATTGCAGGGGGGAGGGGTGAGAGGCAGAGAGGGTGAGAGAGCTGTGAGCCATGCTACAGACCATCTTTGAGGAAGAAATGCACATATATGTACTTTAATTACATAAATATGTCTGATCTTTGAGAGTCTGATATTTTGAGAAAATATAAAGGGTCATTAAGTCTTTCATTGTTTGTATTTTGCAGTTGTTGTTTTTTATTTATTTTTTACTGAACTATACCATGAACTTGTCCTATTCAGTCACATAGCAAAAGATTAAGAAAAATACAACTTTTAAGCATGAGTGATTTATCTTCATTGTAGACAATATTTTCATAGTGTTATTTATTAAATATAAAATTATAATAATTAAAAATTTCAAGACAAACTTTGACAACAAAACAAACTTTGCTGTTATCTCTTCAAAACATCTGAAAACCATCATTTTAAGATCAGTTATATATATATATCGCCCCATTAAAATACTCAACTTGATTTTTAAAGATATTTTGAAAGAATTAAGCGTTTATAGAGCACTTTATTGTGTATTGCTGTACACAATGTAATGTTAAAAGATACTAATTTACCTTTAAACAATATATGAATACTTTTTTTTAGCATAATATTAATTAACATTAATAAATGCTGTTTAATTTTTGTTCAACAACAATGTTAACAAATGAAACTGGATGGCAAAATTGTATATATTGTGTGTATGTGTCTGTGTGTTGATTTTAAAGTCTAACCCTTTCAATTCTGTAAACTTTAAATCCAAACTGGCTGAGGGTTACTGTGAATGCATGTGCCAACTGGGCACCGTTTTCCTAATTGATTCTTTTTTAGTTATGTAGCGCTTAAAAGTGATGTCTTATAACAGGAGTCACCTGCAAAGCAATGTCCACACACAAATGGAACAGATTGGTAACGATGACATTTAAGCAGAAGTGGTGGACGTAAAGCAAGCAATAATAACATTTTGTTATCATCATCCTCAGAATATAGGGAAAATGTTCCCTATATTGTGAACGGCTTTGGGATATCTTGAACGGTGTTGATGTGGTGATTTGTTGGAGACACTCTATAGCGCCACCTTTTGACAAAAGTTGGAGGGTTAGTTGTAGCTACAGACATCAAACTTGGTCGGTATATTGGTCTCATCAAGCCGGACAACTTTCTAATTTACACCCATTAGCTAGGACCAACAGGAAGTCAGCTATTTTGATTTGAATGTGGATTTTTGGAAAAATATAGCTGTGAATAAATTCATATCACTCATAGCAGAATCAGACAGTGCACACCAAACTTTGTCAACATGATGCCAAGATACTGAAGATGTTAAATTGTGAACGGCTTTGGGATATCTTGAATGGTGTTGATGTGGTGATTTATGAAAGTAACAGTAAAAAAGATGAAGAGTTATTTCCATATATCTTTAAATTGCATTATTCTAACTCATCAAAACTTTTTACATATAAAGAACAAGAAATTCTTAGGAAATACGTGTAGTTTCAAAATGTTATCATGCTCAGAGGCCCCAAAAACATTAAAAGTGTCACATAAATTTGTCAGATTAAAGCTCTAGTACCAGGGATGAACACTAGAGGTCCTCATAAGATAAGGAATCGTTTGACCTCTAATGCTATTTAGCTCATTCTCAGTGTATAAGAATGAAAATAATCCATAGAATCAGTTGATATATACTGTACTGTCAGTGTACTTTTACATAATTATTTTTTATAGGTGCTTAAAGAGCATTAAAATCTTTTTTTAATCTTTTAAGGAAAAATTATATGATTTATATACATATATACACTCTCACTGATAGAATAAAAAATCTTATAGGTATGACACTATACTGCTCAGTTCACTTAATTAGAATGAGAAACAAATACATCAACTAAGTTAATATGTATTTATTTTTAATATATTTGTTTATAATTATTTCACAGATGCTTATAGATCATTAAAATAATATTTAAAAATGGTTGTAGATCATAAAACATGGTAACTATTTAAAATAGGGTCTCTTTTGTTAACAATGGTTAATGAACTAACAAACACGAACGAACAACGAACAATATATTTGTACTCGATTTTCTTCAAACTTCATCAGAATAATGTAAAAACACGGCCGACGAGAGTCTGTAAAGGCGTCCCTGATGCATCAAATGCTGTTGCCATGGCAAATAAATAAAAATAAAAAATACATTCAAATATTTGTTTCCTGTGTTTTTAAGGCAGATAGCGTGCTTAGAATTTCATTTTCCATTTTCAATTTTCAATGATTTATTATATATTTAAAGTGCAGCATCCTAACTCTTTGAATCTTTTTTCATACAAATAACTATTCATTCTGATCAAACACAGTTCATTTCATAATTTTACAAAACTCCACGAATGAAAGAAAATTAAAAAACATATCTGATCTCACTCTGCTCTGCACTCTATATGTGTGTTTGTGTGGTAAGTGGCTGAGTGTAAGGAGGGGGGATGGGTGGTAAGAGAAAGAGTCAGAGAGGAGGAGAGACAGTTAGGGTTAGTCCAAAGGGTTACTGTAAATGCATGTGCCAACTGGGCACCGTTTTCCTGATGCTATCGGGATGGCGACTGCACAGACGGCGAGGGCCCGGTCATCGCTGCTTGCAGCTTTAATTCTTCTTCTTCTTCTTCTCCAAAATGAAAAGTCTTTTTGAGGGCCTAAACATGCCCGAAAACTCACGAAACTTTGCACACGCATCAGACCTGGCGAAAATTTACATCTGATATGGTTTTCAAAAGTGGGTGTGGCAAAATGGCTCGATAGCGCCACCTATAAAATTTCAACGGAGTGCGCCTCGAGCTACCTTTCACGTACATGTACGAAACTCGGTACACATATGTATCACACCAATACCTACAAAAAAGTCTCCTGGTGCAACATCCGAAACCCAACAGGAAGTCCGTTATATTGAATTTCCTGTACGATTTTTGTGCAGTTTTTGCCATTTTCAGGCCTCGTACTTTAACGAACTCCTCCTACAGTTTTTATCCGATCATCTTCAAATTTGCTGAGTGTCATCATAAGGCCTTTGCGATGTTAAATTGCGAAGCTTTAGAGTTTTCGTCGATGGGCGTGTCCGTGGCGACCTGACAAACTTTGATGTTTCGCCATGAAAAAGGAAGTTGCTATAACTCAGGCATACGATGTCCGATCTGCCTCAAACTTCACATGTTTGATGACAGTCCGGTCCTGAACACATGTCAGTGCCCAAATTCAGTTATAGTCATAGCGCCACCTGCTGACAACAGGAAATGACATGTTTAACACTGTTACGGACTCTTAGCAACATATTGAAAAGCGTTAACAAGTCGTAAATAGGCTAGCAACATGCTACAAACATGCTAAAACATGCTAGCAACACTTAGCTAAGAGCTAAAGCATGCTATTAATACAAATACAAAAGGAAATTGCTGTAACTCATGTATATACTGTTGAATCTGACCCAAACTTAATATTCAACATGTTACAAAAATAATAAAGCATGCTAGCAACACTTAGCTAATATGCTAAAGCATGCTAATAATACAATAAAACAGGAAGTTACTCTAACTCAGGCATACCATGTCCAATCAGCCCCAAACTTAACATGTTTGATAAGAATCCTGGCCTAAACACACGCCCATGCCTGGATTCAGTTATAGTCATAGCGCCACCAGCTGGTAACAGGAAGCCATATGTTTAATACTGTTTTGGATGACTAGCAACATTTTAAAAAAAATTCAACAACTGTTAAAAAGAGTAGAAACATGCTAGAAACATGCTATAACATGTTAGCAACATTTAGCTAAGTGCTAAAGAATGCTCTTAATGCAATGAAACAGGAAGTTACTGTAACTCAGGCATGCAATGTCCAATCAGCCCCAAACTTCACATGTTTGATAACAGTCGTGACCTGAAGATGTCTACATGCCAATATTCAGTTATAGTTATAGCGCCACCTACTGTCAACAGGAAGTGACATGTTTAACACTGTGACACAATATTAGCAACACACTAAAAAAGCCATTGAGTGCTAAACTAGTTTAAAACGTACTCAAACATGCTAGCAACACTTACTTAGTGCTAAAGCATGTTGTTAAAGACATAAAACAGGAAGTTACTGTAACTCAGGCATGCAATGTCCAATCAGCCCCAAACTTCACATGTTTGATAAGACTCCTGGCCTGAAGATATATACATGCCCATATTCAGTTATAGTCACAGCGCCACCTGCTGACAACAGGAAGTGATGTTTAATGGTGTTACGGACTCCTAGCAACATATTAAAAAGCTTTAGCAAGTTTTAAATAGGCTAGCATCATGCTAGAATCATGTTAAAACATGCTAGCAACACTTAGCTAAGAGCTAAAGCATGATATTAATACAAAGAAAAATAAGTGTAACTCATGCATACAATGTCCAATCTGACCCAAGCTTAATATGTTTGATAAGAGTCCTGGTCTGAACACAAGCCCATGCCCATATTCAGTTATAGTCATAGTGCCACCTGCTGGCAACAGGAAGTCACATGTTTAATACTGTTGTGGATGCCAAGCAACATTTTAAAAATATCAACAAGTGTTAAATAGGGTAGCAACATGCTAGAAACATGTTAGCAACATTTAGCTAAGTGCTAAAGCATACTTTAATGCAATGAAACAGGAAGTTACTGTAACTCAGGCATGCAATGTCCAATCAGCCCCAAACTTAATATGTTTGATAAGAGTCCTGGCCTGAATACATTTACATGGCAGTATTTAGTTATAGTCATAGCGCCACCAGCTGGCAACAGCAAATTACTTGTTTTACACTAACTTAAGCATGCAATGTACAATTTGCACCAAACTTGACATGTTTGCCAATAGTCCTGGCCTGAAGACATCTAAAAGCCAATATTTCGTAATAGCGCCACCTGTTGGCAGCAGGATATGTCATGACTTACACTCAAGCATGCCATGTTCAAGCTTCACCAAACTTCATATGTTTCATAAAAGCACTGGCCTGAACACATCTGCATGCCAATATTCAGTTATAGGCATAGCGCCACCAGCTGGCAGCAGGAAGATTGGCACATATCAATGACTTTGACATATTCCTCCTACATTTACTGTGTTAATAGCATAGTGCCCACCATTCGCCACCGATCGGCGGTGAGCCCGAGTGCGAGGGCCCTACCATCGCTGCTTGCAGCTTTAATTAGGGCCCGAGCACTACAGTGCGAGGACCCTATTGGAATTGCTCCGTTTATTATTAGGGCCCGAGCCCAAAAGGGCGAAGGCCCTATTGTTCTTCTAAGGGTTCTTATTAGGGCCCGAGCCCAAAAGGGCGAAGGCCCTATTGTTCTTCTAAGGATTCTTATTTTTTTTATTTTTTTTATTTTTTTTCAACCGTTGGGGCACTTTTGGGGGCCTTAACATACTCAAAAACTCTTGAAAATTTGCACACACGTCGGAATCTGCCGTCGTCCGGACGCCACAGAGGCTGGGACCCGGGCGTGGTTCAGGGCCTCTACAGCGCCCCCTGGAACACAGTTTGAAAACTTGATGTACTGCGCACACATACTTGCGCGTATTGATATGAAACTCGGTACACATATAGAACTCATCGAGCTGAACAACTTTTGTACTCTATGTCATGGGCTCCACGCAACAGGAAGTGAGATATTAAGGGCTGTTTAACAAGCGCATGCTCTGGAATTTAACATACTCCTCCCAGGAATTCCATGGGATTGTCACCAAACTCGGTCAGCATGATCTCAAGACATTGGGGACGCTAAATTGCGAGGAGATTTTTGATATCTCGAACGGTTTGGCCGTGGCAAGTCGACAAAGTTGTGGCGAGAAATGAGAAACAGGAAGTGTCTAATAACTGTTGCACACATTGCCTGATTCTGATGAAACTTCACCAGTTTGTTCCTTGTATGATGCCGATTCCATAAATGTGACTATTATGAGTCAAAGTTATAGCGCCACCAACTGGCAGCAGGAAACGTGTCATTTTCAAAATGCTTTGAAATCAGCCTCTTAATTTTACTCGATTTTCTTTAAACTTCATCAAAATCATGTCAAAACATGGCCGATAAGAATATGTAAAGGGGTCGATGATAAATCAAATGCTGTTGCCATGGCAACGTGTCAAACTTTAAAATTACATTCCTGTCTTTTCGAGGCAGATAACATGCTTAGAATTTCATGAAACTCAACACACACATCAATATTTATGATAGTTAGACACTGGCAAAAGGTCATAAATGGGCGTGGAGCAGGCACTCTATAGCGCCATCTTTTGACAAAAGTTGGGGGGTTAGTTTTTCCTACAGTCACCAAACTCTGTACTTATATTGTTCTCATCAATCTGGACAACTCTCTAAATCAAACTCATTAGCTAAGACCAACAGAAAGCCGGCTATTTTGATTTGAAGGTGGATTTTTTGAAAAATCAGGTAGTAAACAAATTCACACTACTCCTAAGAACAACCAGCTGTTCACACCAAACTTTTTTAACATGAAGAGAAGATTCTGAAGATGTTAAATTGCGAGCGGATTTTGGATATCTCGAACGGTGTTGACGTGGTGATTTTTTAAAGATGTAGTAAAAAACATAACCCTAATTTTTTATATCTTTAAAGTGCAGCATCCAAACTCTTTAAAACTTTTTTCACACAGAGATCTAATCATTCTGAGCAAGTGCTGGAAATATAAATTGTATACAAGCTTCAATGAATTAAAGAAAATTAAAAAAATAACTCAGAAACCTGCTGTCACTCTGGTGAATGTCTCTACAGTATGTGTGTGCGTTCAGTCAGGCACAGAGAAGCTCATTATTGCAGGGGGGAGGGGTGAGAGGCAGAGAGGGTGACAGAGTAGAGAGCCATCCTACAGACCATCTTTGAACAAAAAATGCACATATGTATTGTAATTACATAAATATGTCTGATCTTTGAGAGTCTGATATTTTGAGAAAATATAAAGGGTCACTAAGTCTTTCATTTTTCGTATTTTGCAGTTGTTGTTTTTTTTTATTTATTTTTTACTTAACTGTACCATGAACTTGTCCTATTCTGTCACATAGCAAAAGATTTAAAAAAATACAACTTTTTAGCATGATCAATTTATCTTCATTGATAGACAATATTTACATAGTGTTATTTATTGAATATAAAATAATAATAATAAAAAATTAAGACAAACTTTGACAACAAAACAAACGTTACTGTTATCTCTTCAAAACATCTGAAAACCATAATTTTAAGATCAGTTATATATATATATATATATATGTATCACCCCGTTAAAATACTCAACTTGATTTTTAAAGATATTTTGAAAGAATGAAGCGTTTATAGAGCACTTTATTGTGTATTGCTGTACACCCACATGAACTGTGTTCATGTTCATGTTAATACACAGTACATAAACTTTATATGAATACTTTTTTTAGCTTAATATTAATTAACATTAATAAATGCTATTTATTTATTGATCATGTTAACTAATATAGTTAATTTTAACAAATGAAACTGGATGGCAACATTTTATATTTTGTGTGTATGTGTCTGTGTGTTGATTTTAAAGTCTAACCCTTTCAATTCTGTAAACTTAAAATCCAAACTAGCAGATGGTTACTGTGAATGCATGTGCCAACTGGGCACCGTCTTCCTTATTGATTCTTGGTTATGTAGCACTTAAGAGTGATGTCTTATAACAGGAGTCACCAGCAAAGCAATATCCACACAAAAATTGTACAGATAGGTAACAATGACATTTAAGCAGAAGTGGTGGACGTAAAGCAAGCAATAATAACATTTTGCTATCATCATGAATCATGTTCTTATCATCATCATCAGAAAATAGGAAATTTGTAGCATACTGGTTCACAGTTGGCATTTATCTGAAGTCCTTGCATTGATTGCATTTAGTTAAATCAACATTATATTTGGTCAGTCTGATCTTGAGGCCTTAGAGATGTTAAATTGTGAAGATCTTGAGTTTTCATTAAAGGGCATGTCCGTGGTGGCCTGACAAAGTTTGATGTTTCTGCATAGACATAGAAGTGGTTATAACTTAGCCTGAAAATGTCTGATCTGCCACAAAATTCACAGGTTTGGTAAGAGTCCTGGCCTGAAGACACCTAAAGACCAATATTCAGATATTATCATAGCGCCACTTGTTGGCAGCAGGATATCTCATATATTTCACTAACTCAAACATACCAAGGTCAATCTGCACCAAACTTCATATGTTTGATAATAGTGCTGGCCTGAACACATCTACATGCCAATAATCAGTTATAGGCATAGCGCCACCAGCTGGCAGCGGCAAGTTTGGCACATTTAAGTGACTTTGACATATTTCTCCTACATTTACTGTATTAAAAGCATACTGCCCACCGTTTGCTGTTTTCCTGAAGCCACCGGTCGGCGGTGAGCCCGTGTGCGAGGGCCCGTTCATCGCTGCTTGCAGCTTTAATTTTTTTTTTTTTTTTTTAAACCTTCTGGGCACTTTTGGGGGCCTTAACATACTCAAAAACTCTTGAAAATTTGCACACACGTCGGAATCTGCGGCCATCAGGACGCCACAGAGGCTGGGACCCGGGCGTGGTTCAGGGCCTCTACAGCGCCCCCTGGAACACAGTTTGAAAACTTGATGTACTGCGCACACATACTTGCACGTATTGATATGAAACTCGGTGCACATATAGATCTCATTGAGCCAAACAACTTTTGTACTCTATGTCATGGGCTGAACGCGACAGGAAGTGCGATATTTAGGGCTGTTTAAAAAGCGCATGCTCTGGAATTTAACGTACTCCTCCCAGGGTTTCCAGAGGATTGTCACCAAACTCGGTCAGCATGATCTCAAGACATTGGGGACGCTAAATTGCGAGGAGATTTTTGATATCTCGAACGGTTTGGCCGTGGCAAGGCGACAAAGTTATGGCGAGAAATGAGAAACAGGAAGTGTCTAATAACTGTTGACCACATTGCCTGATTCTGATGAAACTTCACCAGTTTGTTCCTTGTATGATGCCGATTCCATAAATGTGACTATTATGAGTCAAAGTTATAGCGCCACCAACTGGCAGCAGGAAGTGTGTCATTTTCAAAATGCTTTGAAATCAGCCTCTTAATTTTACTCGATTTTCTTTAAACTTCATCAAAATCATGTCAAAACACGGCCGATAAGAATATGTAAAGGGGTCGATGATAAATCGAATGCTGTTGCCATGGCGACATGTCAAACTTTAAAATTAGATTCCTGTCTTTTCGAGGCAGTTAACATGCTTAGAATTTCATGAAACTCAACACACACATCAATATTAATGATAGTTAGACACTGGCAAAAGGTCATAAATGGGCGTGGAGCAGGCACTCTATAGCGCCATCTTTTGACAAAAGTTGGGGGGTTAGTTTTTCCTACAGTCACCAAACTCTGTACATATATTAATCTCATCAATTTGGACAACTTTCTAAATTAAACTCATTAGCTAAGACCAACAGGAAGCCGGCTATTTTGATTTGAATGTGGATTTTTGGAAAAATCAGGCTGTAAACAAATGCACACTACTTCTAAGAACAACCAGCTGTTCACACCAAACTTTTTTAACATGAAGAGAATATTCTGAAGATGTTAAATTGCGACCGGATTTTGGATATCTTGAACGGTGTGGACGTGGTGATTTTTTAAAGATATAGTAAAAAATATTTTTATATCTTTAAAGTGCAGCATCCAAACTCTTTAAAACTTTTTTCACACAGAGATCTTATCATTCTGAGCAAGTGCTGGAAATATAAATTTTATACAAGCTTCAATGAATTAAAGAAAATTAAAAAAATAACTCAGAAACCTGCTGTCACTCTGGTGAATGTCTCTACAGTATGTGTGTGCGTTCAGTCAGGCACAGAGAAGCTCATTATTGCAGGGGGGAGGGGTGAGAGGCAGAGAGGGTGACAGAGTAGAGAGCCATCCTACAGACCATCTTTGAACAAAAAATGCACATATGTATTGTAATTACATAAATATGTCTGATCTTTGAGAGTCTGATATTTTGAGAAAATATAAAGGGTCACTTAGTCTTTCATTGTTCGTATTTTGCAGTTGTTGTTTTTTATTAATTTTTTACTTAACTGTACCATGAACTTGTCCTATTCAGTCACATAGCAAAAGATTTAAAAAAATACAACTTTTTAGCATGATCAATTTATCTTCATTGATAGACAATATTTAAATAGTGTTATTTATTGAATATAAAATAATAATAATAAAAAATTAAGACAAACTTTGACAACAAAACAAACGTTACTGTTATCTCTTCAAAACATCTGAAAACCATAATTTTAAGATCAGTTATAAATATATATATCACCCCGTTAAAATACTCAACTTGATTTTTAAAGATATTTTGAAAGAATGAAGAGTTTATAGAGCACTTTATTGTGTATTGCTGTACACCCACATGAACTGTGTTCATGTTCATGCTAATTCACAGTACATAAACTATATATGAATACTTTTTTTTAGCTTAATATTAATTAACATTAATAAATGCTATTTATTTATTGGTCATGTTAACTAATATAGTTAATGCTAACAAATAAAACTGAATGGCAACATTTTATATTTTGTGTGTATGTGTCTGTGTGTTGATTTTAAAGTCTTACCCTTTCAATTCTGTAAACTTTAAATCCAAACTAGCAGAGGGTTACTTTGAATGCATGTGCCAAGTGGGCACCGTCTTCATTATTGATTCTTAGTTATGTAGCGCTTAAGAGTGATGTCTTATAACAGGAGGAGTCACCAGCAAAGCAATATCCACACAAAAATTGTACAGATAGGTAACGATGACATTTCAGCAGAAGTGGTGGACGTAAAGCAAGCAATAATAACATTTTGTTATCATGAATCTTGTTCTTACTTGTTAGCAGCAGGATATATCATATCTTTCACTAACTCAAACATACCAAGGTCAATCTGCACCAAACTTCATATGTTTGATAATAGTGCTGGCCTGAACACATCTACATGCCAATAATTAGTTACAAGCATAGCGCCACCATCTGGCAGCAGCAAGTTTGGCACATTTAAATGACTAATGACTTTTTTCTATATTTACTGTATTAAAAGCATACTGCCCACCGTTTGCTGATTTCCTGAAGCCACCGGTCGGCGGTGAGCCCAGGTGCGAGGGCCCGTTCATCGCTGCTCGCAGCTTTAATTCTTCTTCTTCTTCTTCTTCTCCAAAATGAAAAGTCTTTTTGAGGGCCTAAACATGCCCGAAAACTCACGAAACTTTGCACACGCATCAGACCTGGCGAAAATTTACATCTGATATGGTTTTCAAAAGTGGGTGTGGCAAAATGGCTCGATAGCGCCACCTATAAAATTTCAACGGAGTGCCCCTCGAGCTACGTTTCACGTACATGTACGAAATTCGGTACACATATGTAACACACCAATACCTACAAAAAAGTCTCCTGGTGCAACATCCGAAACCCAACAGGAAGTCCGTTATATTGAATTTCCTGTACGATTTTTGTGCAGTTTTTGCCATTTTCGGGCCTCGTACTTTAACGAACTCCTCCTACAGTTTTTATCCGATCATCTTCAAATTTGCTGAGTGTCATCATAAGGCCTTTGCGATGTTAAATTGCGAAGCTTTAGAGTTTTCGTCGAAGGGCGTGTCCGTGGCGGCCGGACAAACTTTGATGTTTCGCCATGGAAAAGGAAGTTGCTATAACTCAGGCATACGATGTCCGATCTGCCTCAAACTTCACATGTTTGATGACAGTCCGGTCCTGAACACATGTCAGTGCCCATATTCAGTTATAGTCATAGCGCCACCTGCTGACAACAGGAAATGACATGTTTAACACTGTTACGGACTCCTAGAAACATATTGAAAAGCGTTAACAAGTCTTAAATAGGCTAGTAACATGCTAAAAACATGCTAAAACATGCTAGCAACACTTAGCTAAGAGCTAAAGCATGCTATTAATACAAATAGAAAAGGAAATTGCTGTAACTCATGTATATAATGTTGAATCTGACCCAAACTTAATATTCAACATGCTACAAAAATAATAAAGCATGCTAGCAACACTTAGCTAATATGCTAAAGCATGCTAATAATACAATGAAACAGGAAGTTACTCTAACTCAGGCATACAATGTCCAATCAGCCCCAAACTTAACATGTTTGATAAGAATCCTGGCCTAAACACACGCCCATGCCCGTATTCAGTTATAGTCATAGCGCCACCAGCTGGTAACAGGAAGCCACATGTTTAATACTGTTGTGGATGCCTAGCAACATTTCAAAAAAATTCAACAACTGTTAAACAGGGTAGCAACATGCTAGAAACATGCTATAACATGTTAGCAACATTTAGCTAAGTGCTAAAGCATACTCTTAATGCAATGAAACAGGAAGTTACTGTAACTCAGGCATGCAATGTCCAATCAGCCCCAAACTTCACATGTTTGATAACAGTCCTGGCCTGAAGATATCTACATGCCAATATTCAGTTATAGTTATAGCGCCACCTACTGTCAACAGGAAGTGACATGTTTAACACTGTGACACACTATTAGCAACACACAAAAAAAGCCACTGAGTACTAAACTAGTTTAAAACGTACTCAAACATGCTAGCAACACTTACTTAGTGCTAAAGCATGTTGTTAAAGACATAAAACAGGAAGTTACTGTAACTCAGACATGCAATGTCCAATCAGCCCCAAACTTCACGTTTGATAAGACTCCTGGCCTGAAGATATATACATGCCCATATTCAGTTATAGTCACAGCGCCACCTGCTGACAACAGGAAGTGACGTTTAATGGTGTTACGGACTCCTAGCAACATAATAAAAAGCGTCAGCAAGTTTTAAATAGGCTAGCATCATGCTAGAATCATGTTAAAACATGCTAGCAACACTTAGCTGAGAGCTAAAGCATGATATTAATACAAAGAAAAATAAGTGTAACTCATGCATACAATGTCCAATCTGACCCAAGCTTAATATGTTTGATAAGAGTCCTGGTCTGAACACAAGCCCATGCCCATATTCAGTTATAGTGATAGTGCCACCTGCTGGCAACAGGAAGTCACATGTTTAATACTGTTGTGGATGCCAAGCAACATTTTAAAAATATCAACAAGTGTTAAATAGGGTAGCAACATGCTAGAAACATGTTAGCAACATTTAGCTAAGTGCTAAAGCATACTCTTAATGCAATGAAACAGGAAGTTACTGTAACTCATGCATGCAATGTCCAATCAGCCCCAAACTTAATATGTTTGATAAGAGTCTTGGCCTGAATACATTTACATGCCAATATTTAGTTATAGTCATAGCGCCACCAGCTGGCAACAGCAAATTACTTGTTTTACACTAACTTAAGCATGCAATGTACAATTTGCACCAAACTTGACATGTTTGCCAATAGTCCTGGCCTGAAGACATCTAAAAGCCAATATTTTGTAATAGCGCCACCTGTTGGCAGCAGGATATGTCATGACATACACTCAAGCATGCCATGTTCAAGCTTCACCAAACTTCATATGTTTGATAAAAGCACTGGCCTGAACACATCTGCATGCCAATATTCAGGTATAGGCATAGCGCCACCAGCTGGCAAAAGGAAGATTGGCACATATCAATGACTTTGACATATTCCTCCTACATTTTCTGTGTTAATAGCATAGTGCCCACCATTCGCCACCGATCGGCGGTCAGCCCGAGTGCGAGGGCCCTACCATCGCTGCTTGCAGCTTTAATTATTATTATTATTCTTATCCGGAATGAATCACATTTTTGAGGGCCTAAACATACCCGAAAACTAACGAAACTTTGCACACACATCAGACCTGGCGAAAATGGACGTCTGATATGGGTTGTAGAAGTGGGTGTGGCAAAATGGCTCAATAGCGCCACCTTGACACGTTCCGCGGTGTGCGCATTCAGCTGTGATTATCGTACATGCACAAAAATCGGTACACACATGTAACACACCAATACCTACAAAAAAGCCTCTTGAGATAAAATCCGAAACCCAACAGGAAGTCGGTTATTATTAATTTTCTCAGCAAAATTTGTGTAATTTTTGCCATTTTCAGGTGTCATACTTGAACGAACTCCTCCTAGAGATTTATTCCGATCTTCACCAAATTTGGTGAGTCTAATCTAAAGCCCTTTGTGACGTTAAATTGTGAAGATCTAGAGTTTTCATCGGAGGGCGTGTCCGTGGCGGCCTCACAAATTTCGATGTTTCGCCATGAAAAAGGAAGTTGCTATAACTTAGGCATAAAATGTCCGATCTGTCCCAAACTTCACATGTGTGATAACACTCCTGACCTGAAGACATCTACATGCCCATATTCAGTTATAGTCATAGCGCCACCTGCAGGCAACAGGAAGTGTCATGCTGTTCTCTACAACCAACTCCTCCTAGAGATTTATACAGATCAACTCCAAAATCGGTCAGTCTAATATAAAGGCCTTAACGATGTTAAATTGTAAAGATCTTGAGTTTTCGGTAAAGGGCGTGTCCGTGGCGGTCTGACAAATTTCGAGGTCTCGCCATGGATATAAAACTTGTTATAACTCAGCCATAAAATGTCCGATTTGCCTCAAACTTCACATATTCGATAAGAGTCCTGGCCTGAACACAACTCAAGGCCAACATTCTATTCGATTTTCTTTAAACTTCATCAAAATCATGTCAAAACACGGCCGATAAGAATATGTAAAGGGGTCGATGATAAATCGAATGCTGTTGCCATGGCGACATGTCAAACTTTAAAATTAGATTCCTGTCTTTTCGAGGCAGTTAACATGCTTAGAATTTCATGAAACTCAACACACACATCAATATTAATGATAGTTAGACACTGGCAAAAGGTCATAAATGGGCGTGGAGCAGGCACTCTATAGCGCCATCTTTTGACAAAAGTTGGGGGTTAGTTTTTCCTACAGTCACCAAACTCTGTACATATATTAATCTCATCAATTTGGACAACTTTCTAAATTAAACTCATTAGCTAAGACCAACAGGAAGCCGGCTATTTTGATTTGAATGTGGATTTTTGGAAAAATCAGGCTGTAAACAAATGCACACTACTTCTAAGAACAACCAGCTGTTCACACCAAACTTTTTTAACATGAAGAGAATATTCTGAAGATGTTAAATTGCGACCGGATTTTGGATATCTTGAACGGTGTGGACGTGGTGATTTTTTAAAGATATAGTAAAAAATATTTTTATATCTTTAAAGTGCAGCATCCAAACTCTTTAAAACTTTTTTCACACAGAGATCTTATCATTCTGAGCAAGTGCTGGAAATATAAATTTTATACAAGCTTCAATGAATTAAAGAAAATTAAAAAAATAACTCAGAAACCTGCTGTCACTCTGGTGAATGTCTCTACAGTATGTGTGTGCGTTCAGTCAGGCACAGAGAAGCTCATTATTGCAGGGGGGAGGGGTGAGAGGCAGAGAGGGTGACAGAGTAGAGAGCCATCCTACAGACCATCTTTGAACAAAAAATGCACATATGTATTGTAATTACATAAATATGTCTGATCTTTGAGAGTCTGATATTTTGAGAAAATATAAAGGGTCACTTAGTCTTTCATTGTTCGTATTTTGCAGTTGTTGTTTTTTATTAATTTTTTACTTAACTGTACCATGAACTTGTCCTATTCAGTCACATAGCAAAAGATTTAAAAAAATACAACTTTTTAGCATGATCAATTTATCTTCATTGATAGACAATATTTAAATAGTGTTATTTATTGAATATAAAATAATAATAATAAAAAATTAAGACAAACTTTGACAACAAAACAAACGTTACTGTTATCTCTTCAAAACATCTGAAAACCATAATTTTAAGATCAGTTATAAATATATATATCACCCCGTTAAAATACTCAACTTGATTTTTAAAGATATTTTGAAAGAATGAAGAGTTTATAGAGCACTTTATTGTGTATTGCTGTACACCCACATGAACTGTGTTCATGTTCATGCTAATTCACAGTACATAAACTATATATGAATACTTTTTTTTAGCTTAATATTAATTAACATTAATAAATGCTATTTATTTATTGGTCATGTTAACTAATATAGTTAATGCTAACAAATAAAACTGAATGGCAACATTTTATATTTTGTGTGTATGTGTCTGTGTGTTGATTTTAAAGTCTTACCCTTTCAATTCTGTAAACTTTAAATCCAAACTAGCAGAGGGTTACTTTGAATGCATGTGCCAAGTGGGCACCGTCTTCATTATTGATTCTTAGTTATGTAGCGCTTAAGAGTGATGTCTTATAACAGGAGGAGTCACCAGCAAAGCAATATCCACACAAAAATTGTACAGATAGGTAACGATGACATTTCAGCAGAAGTGGTGGACGTAAAGCAAGCAATAATAACATTTTGTTATCATGAATCTTGTTCTTACTTGTTAGCAGCAGGATATATCATATCTTTCACTAACTCAAACATACCAAGGTCAATCTGCACCAAACTTCATATGTTTGATAATAGTGCTGGCCTGAACACATCTACATGCCAATAATTAGTTACAAGCATAGCGCCACCATCTGGCAGCAGCAAGTTTGGCACATTTAAATGACTAATGACTTTTTTCTATATTTACTGTATTAAAAGCATACTGCCCACCGTTTGCTGATTTCCTGAAGCCACCGGTCGGCGGTGAGCCCAGGTGCGAGGGCCCGTTCATCGCTGCTCGCAGCTTTAATTAGGGCCCGAGCCCAAAAGGGCGAAGGCCCTATTGTTCTTCTAAGGATTCTTATTTGTTTTTTTATTTTTTTTTATTTTTATTTTTTTTCAACCGTTGGGGCACTTTTGGGGGCCTTAACATACTCAAAAACTATTGAAAATTTGCACACACGTCGGAATCTGCCATCGTCCGGACGCCACAGAGGCTGGGACCCGGGCGTGGTTCAGGGCCTCTACAGCGCCCCCTGGAACACAGTTTGAAAACTTGATGTACTGCGCACACATACTTGCGCGTATTGATATGAAACTCGGTACACATATAGAACTCATCGAGCTGAACAACTTTTGTACTCTATGTCATGGGCTCCACGCAACAGGAAGTGAGATATTTAGGGCTGTTTAAAAAGCGCATGCTCTGGAATTTAACGTACTCCTCCCAGGAATTCCATGGGATTGTCACCAAACTCGGTCAGCATGATCTCAAGACATTGGGGACGCTAAATTGCGAGGAGATTTTTGATATCTCGAACGGTTTGGCCGTGGCAAGGCGACAAAGTTATGGCGAGAAATGAGAAACAGGAAGTGTCTAATAACTGTTGCACACATTGCCTGATTCTGATGAAACTTCACCAGTTTGTTCCTTGTATGATGCCGATTCCATAAATGTGACTATTATGAGTCAAAGTTATAGCGCCACCAACTGGCAGCAGGAAACGTGTCATTTTAAAAATGCTTTGAAATCAGCCTCTTAATTTTAATCGATTTTCTTTAAACTTCATCAAAATCATGTCAAAACACGGCCAATAAGAATATGTAAAGGGGTCGATGATAAATCAAATGCTGTTGCCATGGCAACGTGTCAAACTTTAAAATTACATTCCTGTCTTTTCGAGGCAGATAACATGCTTAGAATTTCATGAAACTCAACACACACATCAATATTAATAATAATTAGACACTGGCAAAAGGTCATAAATGGGCGTGGAGCAGGCACTCTATAGCGCCATCTTTTGACAAAAGTTGGGGGGTTAGTTTTTCCTACAGTCACCAAACTCTGTACTTATATTGTTCTCATCAATCTGGACAACTTTCTAAATCAAACTCATTAGCTAAGACCAACAGAAAGCCGGCTATTTTGATTTGAAGGTGGATTTTTTGAAAAATCAGGTAGTAAACAAATTCACACTACTCCTAAGAACAACCAGCTGTTCACACCAAACTTTTTTAACATGAAGAGAAGATTCTGAAGATGTTAAATTGCGAGCGGATTTTGGATATCTCGAACGGTGTTGACGTGGTGATTTTTTAAAGATGTAGTAAAAAACATAACCCTAATTTTTTATATCTTTAAAGTGCAGCATCCAAACTCTTTAAAACTTTTTTCACACAGAGATCTAATCATTCTGAGCAAGTGCTGGAAATATAAATTTTATACAAGCTTCAATGAATTAAAGAAAATTAAAAAAATAACTCAGAAACCTGCTGTCACTCTGGTGAATGTCTCTACAGTATGTGTGTGCGTTCAGTCAGGCACAGAGAAGCTCATTATTGCAGGGGGGAGGGGTGAGAGGCAGAGAGGGTGACAGAGTAGAGAGCCATCCTACAGACCATCTTTGAACAAAAAATGCACATATGTATTGTAATTACATAAATATGTCTGATCTTTGAGAGTCTGATATTTTGAGAAAATATAAAGGGTCACTAAGTCTTTCATTGTTCGTATTTTGCAGTTGTTGTTTATTTATTTTTTACTTAACTGTACCATGAACTTGTCCTATTCAGTCACATAGCAAAAGATTTAAAAAAATACAACTTTTTAGCATGATCAATTTATCTTCATTGATAGACAATATTTACATAGTGTTATTTATTGAATATAAAATAATAATAATAAAAAATTAAGACAAACTTTGACAACAAAACAAACGTTACTGTTATCTCTTCAAAACATCTGAAAACCATAATTTTAAGATCAGTTATATATATATATATGTATCACCCCGTTAAAATACTCAACTTGATTTTTAAAGATATTTTGAAAGAATGAAGCGTTTATAGAGCACTTTATTGTGTATTGCTGTACACCCACATGAACTGTGTTCATGTTCATGTTAATACACAGTACATAAACTTTGTATGAATACTTCTTTTAGCTTAATATTAATTAACATTAATAAATGCTATTTATTTATTGGTCATGTTAACTAATATAGTTAATTTTAACAAATGAAACTGGATGGCAACATTTTATATTTTATGTGTATGTGTCTGTGTGTTGATTTTAAAGTCTAACCCTTTCAATTCTGTAAACTTAAAATCCAAACTAGCAGAGGGTTACTGTGAATGCATGTGCCAACTGGGCACCGTCTTCCTTATTGATTCTTAGTTATGTAGCACTTAAGAGTGATGCCTTGTAACAGGAGGAGTCACCAGCAAAGCAATATCCACACAAAACTTGTACAGATAGGTAACAATGACATTTAAGCAGAAGTGGTGGACGTAAAGCAAACAATAATAACATTTTGTTATCATCATGAATCATGTTCTTATCATCATCATCAGAGTATAGGGAAAATTTTGCATATTGGTTCACAGTTGGCATTATCTGAAGTCCTTGCATTGATTGCATTTAATTAAATCAACATTATATTTGGTCAGTCTGATCTTGAGGCCTTAGAGATGTTAAATTGTGAGGATCTTGAGTTTTCATTGAGTTGTTATAACTTAGCCATAAAATGTCTGATCTGCCACAAAATTCACAGGTTTGGTAAGAGTCCTGGCCTGAAGACACCTAAAGGCCAATATTCAGATATTATCATAGCGCCACTTGTTGGCAGCAGGATATATCATATCTTTCACTAACTCAAACATACCAAGGTCAATCTGCACCAAACTTCATATTTTTGATAATAGTGCTGGCCTGAACACATCTACATGCCAATAATCAGTTATAGGCATAGCGCCACCAGCTGGCAGCGGCAAGTTTGGCACATTTAAATGACTTATGACATATTTTTTCTATATTTACTGTTTTAAAAGCATACTGCCCACCGTTTGCTGATTTCCTGAAGCCACCGGTCGGCGGTGAGCCCAGGTGCGAGGGCCCGTTCATCGCTGCTCGCAGCTTTAATTCTTCTTCTTCTTCTTCTTCTCCAAAATGAAAAGTCTTTTTGAGGGCCTAAACATGCCCGAAAACTCACGAAACTTTGCACACGCATCAGACCTGGCGAAAATTTACATCTGATATGGTTTTCAAAAGTGGGTGTGGCAAAATGGCTCGATAGCGCCACCTATAAAATTTCAACGGAGTGCCCCTCGAGCTACGTTTCACGTACATGTACGAAACTCGGTACACATATGTAACACACCAATACCTACAAAAAAGTCTCCTGGTGCAACATCCGAAACCCAACAGGAAGTCCGTTATATTGAATTTCCTGTACGATTTTTGTGCAGTTTTTGCCATTTTCAGGCCTCGTACTTTAACGAACTCCTCCTACAGTTTTTATCCGATCATCTTCAAATTTGCTGAGTGTCATCATAAGGCCTTTGCGATGTTAAATTGCGAAGCTTTAGAGTTTTCGTCGAAGGGCGTGTCCGTGGCGGCCGGACAAACTTTGATGTTTCGCCATGGAAAAGGAAGTTGCTATAACTCAGGCATACGATGTCCGATCTGCCTCAAACTTCACATGTTTGATGACAGTCCGGTCCTGAACACATGTCAGTGCCCATATTCAGTTATAGTCATAGCGCCACCTGCTGACAACAGGAAATGACATGTTTAACACTGTTACGGACTCCTAGAAACATATTGAAAAGCGTTAACAAGTCTTAAATAGGCTAGTAACATGCTAAAAACATGCTAAAACATGCTAGCAACACTTAGCTAAGAGCTAAAGCATGCTATTAATACAAATAGAAAAGGAAATTGCTGTAACTCATGTATATAATGTTGAATCTGACCCAAACTTAATATTCAACATGCTACAAAAATAATAAAGCATGCTAGCAACACTTAGCTAATATGCTAAAGCATGCTAATAATACAATGAAACAGGAAGTTACTCTAACTCAGGCATACAATGTCCAATCAGCCCCAAACTTAACATGTTTGATAAGAATCCTGGCCTAAACACACGCCCATGCCCGTATTCAGTTATAGTCATAGCGCCACCAGCTGGTAACAGGAAGCCACATGTTTAATACTGTTGTGGATGCCTAGCAACATTTCAAAAAAATTCAACAACTGTTAAACAGGGTAGCAACATGCTAGAAACATGCTATAACATGTTAGCAACATTTAGCTAAGTGCTAAAGCATACTCTTAATGCAATGAAACAGGAAGTTACTGTAACTCAGGCATGCAATGTCCAATCAGCCCCAAACTTCACATGTTTGATAACAGTCCTGGCCTGAAGATATCTACATGCCAATATTCAGTTATAGTTATAGCGCCACCTACTGTCAACAGGAAGTGACATGTTTAACACTGTGACACACTATTAGCAACACACAAAAAAAGCCACTGAGTACTAAACTAGTTTAAAACGTACTCAAACATGCTAGCAACACTTACTTAGTGCTAAAGCATGTTGTTAAAGACATAAAACAGGAAGTTACTGTAACTCAGACATGCAATGTCCAATCAGCCCCAAACTTCACGTTTGATAAGACTCCTGGCCTGAAGATATATACATGCCCATATTCAGTTATAGTCACAGCGCCACCTGCTGACAACAGGAAGTGACGTTTAATGGTGTTACGGACTCCTAGCAACATAATAAAAAGCGTCAGCAAGTTTTAAATAGGCTAGCATCATGCTAGAATCATGTTAAAACATGCTAGCAACACTTAGCTGAGAGCTAAAGCATGATATTAATACAAAGAAAAATAAGTGTAACTCATGCATACAATGTCCAATCTGACCCAAGCTTAATATGTTTGATAAGAGTCCTGGTCTGAACACAAGCCCATGCCCATATTCAGTTATAGTGATAGTGCCACCTGCTGGCAACAGGAAGTCACATGTTTAATACTGTTGTGGATGCCAAGCAACATTTTAAAAATATCAACAAGTGTTAAATAGGGTAGCAACATGCTAGAAACATGTTAGCAACATTTAGCTAAGTGCTAAAGCATACTCTTAATGCAATGAAACAGGAAGTTACTGTAACTCATGCATGCAATGTCCAATCAGCCCCAAACTTAATATGTTTGATAAGAGTCTTGGCCTGAATACATTTACATGCCAATATTTAGTTATAGTCATAGCGCCACCAGCTGGCAACAGCAAATTACTTGTTTTACACTAACTTAAGCATGCAATGTACAATTTGCACCAAACTTGACATGTTTGCCAATAGTCCTGGCCTGAAGACATCTAAAAGCCAATATTTTGTAATAGCGCCACCTGTTGGCAGCAGGATATGTCATGACATACACTCAAGCATGCCATGTTCAAGCTTCACCAAACTTCATATGTTTGATAAAAGCACTGGCCTGAACACATCTGCATGCCAATATTCAGGTATAGGCATAGCGCCACCAGCTGGCAAAAGGAAGATTGGCACATATCAATGACTTTGACATATTCCTCCTACATTTTCTGTGTTAATAGCATAGTGCCCACCATTCGCCACCGATCGGCGGTCAGCCCGAGTGCGAGGGCCCTACCATCGCTGCTTGCAGCTTTAATTAGGGCCCGAGCACCGATGGTGTGAGGACCCTATTGGATCTGCTTCGTTTATTATTATTATTATTATTATTATTATTATTATTATTATTATTATTATTATTCTCCAAAATGAATCGCATTTTTGAGGGCTTAGACATACCCGAAAACTCATGAAACTTCGCACACACATCAGACCTGGCGAAAATTTACGTCTGATATGGGTTTCAGAAGTGGGTGTGGCAAAATGGCTCGACAGCGCCACCTTTACACGTTCCGCGGTGTGCGCTTTCAGCTGTGATTCACGTACATGCACGGAAATCGGTACACACATGTAACACACCAATACCTACAAAAAAGCCTCTTGGAGCAAAATCCGGAACCCAACAGGAAGTCGGTTAATATTAATATTCTCAACAAAATTTGAGTCATTTTTGCCATTTTCAGGTGACGTACTTGAACGAACTCCTCCTAGAGGTTTATTCGGATCAACACCAAATTTGCAGAGTCTAGTCTAAAGCCCTTTGTGACGTTAAATTGTGAAGATCTAGAGTTTTTATCGGAGGGCGTGTCCATGGCGGCCTCGCAAATTTCGATGTTTCGCCATGAAAAAGGAAGTTGCTATAACTCAGGCATACAATGTCCGATCCGTCCCAAACTTCACATGTGTGATAACACTCCTGACCTGATGAGATCTACATGCCCATATTCAGTTTTACTCATAGCGCCACCTGCTGGCAACAGGAAGTGTCATGCTGCACTCTGCAACAAACTCCTCCAAGAGATTTTATCAGATCAACACCAAAATCGGTCAGTCTAATAAAAAGGCTTTAGTGATGTTAAATTGCGAAGATCTTGAGTTTTCGTTGAAGGGCGTGTCCGTGGCGGCCTGGCAAATTTCGAGGTCTCGCCATGGATAATACACTTGTAATAACTCAGCCATAAAATGTCCGATTTGCCTCAAACTTCACATGTTCGATAAGAGTCCTGGCCTAAACCAATCTGAAGGCCAATATTCTATTATAATCACAGCGCCACCTGTTGGCAACAGGAAATGACTTGTATCAAACTCCTCCTAGAGATTTAATGATATCAACATTATATTTGGTCAGTCTGATCTAGAGGCCTTAAAGATGTTAAATTGCGAAGATCTTGAGTTTTCGTTAAAGGGCGTGTCTGTGGCTGCATGACAAAGTTTGATGTTTTGCCATGGACATAGAAGTTGTTATAACTCAGCCATAAAATGTCCGATCTGCCTCAAACTTCACAGGTTTGGTGAGAGTCCTGGCCTGAAGACACCTAAAGACCAATATTCAGATATTATTATAGCGCCACCTGTTGGCAGCAGGATATATCATATCTTTCACTAACTCAAACATACCAAGGTCAATCTGCACCAAACTTCATATGTTTGATGAAAGTGGTGGCCTGAACACATCTACATGTCAATAATCAGTTATAGGCATAGCGCCACCAGCTGGCAGCAGGAAATTTGGCACATTTAAGTGACTTTGACATATTTCTCTTATTTTTACTGTATTAAATGCATACTACCCACCATTTGCTGTGTTCCTAAAGCCACCGGTCGGCGGTGAGCCCGTGTGCGAGGGCCCGTTCATCGCTGCTTGCAGCTTTAATTATTATTATTATTCTTATCCGGAATGAATCGCATTTTTGAGGGCCTAAACATACCCGAAAACTAACGAAACTTTGCACACACATCAGACCTGGCGAAAATGGACGTCTGATATGGGTTGTAGAAGTGGGTGTGGCAAAATGGCTCAATAGCGCCACCTTTACACGTTCCGCGGTGTGCGCATTCAGCTGTGATTATCGTACATGCACAAAAATCGGTACACACATGTAACACACCAATACCTACAAAAAAGCCTCTTGAGATAAAATCCGAAACCCAACAGGAAGTCGGTTATTATTAATTTTCTCAGCAAAATTTGTGTAATTTTTGCCATTTTCAGGTGTCATACTTGAACGAACTCCTCCTAGAGATTTATTCCGATCTTCACCAAATTTGGTGAGTCTAATCTAAAGCCCTTTGTGACGTTAAATTGTGAAGATCTAGAGTTTTCATCGGAGGGCGTGTCCGTGGCGGCCTCACAAATTTCGATGTTTCGCCATGAAAAAGGAAGTTGCTATAACTTAGGCATAAAATGTCCGATCTGTCCCAAACTTCACATGTGTGATAACACTCCTGACCTGAAGACATCTACATGCCCATATTCAGTTATAGTCATAGCGCCACCTGCAGGCAACAGGAAGTGTCATGCTGTTCTCTACAACCAACTCCTCCTAGAGATTTATACAGATCAACTCCAAAATCGGTCAGTCTAATATAAAGGCCTTAACGATGTTAAATTGTAAAGATCTTGAGTTTTCGGTAAAGGGCGTGTCCGTGGCGGTCTGACAAATTTCGAGGTCTCGCCATGGATATAAAACTTGTTATAACTCAGCCATAAAATGTCCGATTTGCCTCAAACTTCACATATTCGATAAGAGTCCTGGCCTGAACACAACTCAAGGCCAACATTCTATTATAATCACAGCGCCACCTGTTGGCAACAGGAAATGACTTGTATCAAACTCCTCTTAGAGATTTAATGATATTAACATTATATTTGGTCATTCTGATCTAAAGGCCTTAAAGATGTTAAATTGCGAAGATCTTGAGTTTTCATTAAAGGGCGTGTCTGTGGAGGCGTGACAAAGTTTGATGTTTCGCCATGGACATAGAAGTTGTTATAACTCAGCCATAAAATGTTCGATCTGCCTCAAACTTCACAGGTTTGGTAAGAGTCCTGGCCTGAAGACACCAAAAGGCCAATATTCAGATATTATCATAGCGCCACCTGTTGGCAGCAGGATATATCATATCTTTCACTAACTCAAACATACCAAGGTCAATCTGCACCAAACTTCATATGTTTGATGAAAGTGGTGGCCTGAACACATCTACATGCCAATAATCAGTTATATGCATAGCGCCACCAGCTGGCAGCAGGAAATTTGGCACATTTAAGTGACTTTGACATATTTCTCCTATTTTTAATGTATTAAAAGCATACTACCCACCATTTGCTGTTTTCCTAAAGCCACCGGTCGGCGGTGAGCCCGGGTGCGAGGGCCCGTTCATCGCTGCTTGCAGCTTTAATTATTATTATTATTATTAGGGCCCGAGCCCAAAAGGGCGAAGGCCCTATTGTTCTTCTAAGGATTCTTATTTGTTTTTTTTTTAGGGCCCGAGCCCAAAAGGGCGAAGGCCCTATTGTTCTTCTAAGGATTCTTATTTTTAGGGCCCGAGCACCGATGGTGTGAGGACCCTATTGAATCTGCTCCGTTTATTATTATTATTATTATTATTAGGGCCCGAGCACCGATGGTGTGAGGACCCTATTGGATCTGCTCCGTTTATTATTATTATTAGGGCCCGAGCACCGATGGTGTGAGGACCCTATTGGAATTGCTCCGTTTATTATTATTATTATTATTCTCAAAATGAATCGCATTTTCAGGGCTTAAACATACCCGAAAACTCATGAAACTTTGCACACACATCAAACCTGGCGAAAATTTACGTCTGATATGGGTTGCAGAAGTGGGTGTGGCAAAATGGCTCGACAGCGCCACCTTTACACGTTCCGCGGTGTGCGCTTTCAGCTGTGATTCACGTACATGCACGGAAATCGGGACTCACATGTAACACACCAATACCTACAAAAAAGCCTCTTGGAGCAAAATCCGGAACCCAACAGGAAGTCGGTTAATATTAATATTCTCAACAAAATTTGTGTCATTTTTGCCATTTTCAGGTGTCGTACTTGAACGAACTCCTCCTAGAGATTTATTCGGATCAACGCCAAATTTGCTGAGTCTAGTCTAAAGCGCTTTGTGACGTTAAATTATGAAGATCTAGAGTTTTCATTGGAGGGCGTGTCCATGGCGGCCTCGCAAATTTCGATGTTTCGCCATGAAAAAGGAAGTTGCTATAACTCAGGCATACAATGTCCTATCTGTCCCAAACTTCACATGTGTGATGACACTCCTGACCTGATGACATCTACATGCCCATATTCAGTTTTACTCATAGCGCCACCTGCAGGCAACAGGAAGTGTCAGGCTGTACTCTGCAACAAACTCCTCCAAGAGATTTAATCAGATCAACACCAACATCGGTCAGTCTTATATAAAGGCTTTACCGATGTTAAATTGCGAAGACCTTGAGTTTTCGTTGAAGGGGATGTCCGTGGCGGCCTGACAAATTTCGAGGTCTCGCCATGGATATAAAACTTGTTATAACTCAGCCATAAAATGTCCGATTTGCCTCAAACTTCACATGCTCGATAAGAGTCCTGGCCTGAACCAATCTGAAGGCCAATATTCTATTATAATCACAACGCCACCTGTTGGCAACAGGAAATGACTTGTAGCAAACTTCTACTAGAGATTTAATGATATCAACATTATATTTGGTCAGTCTGATCTAGAGGCCTTAGAGATGTTAAATTGCGAAGATTTAGAGTTTTCGTCGAAGGGCGTGTCCGTGGCGGCCGGACAAACTTTGATGTTTCGCCATGAAAAAGGAAGTTGCTATAACTCAGGCATACGATGTCCGATCTGCCTCAAACTTCACATGTTTGATGACAGTCCGGTCCTGAACACACGTCAGTGCCCATATTCAGTTATAGTCATAGCGCCACCTGCTGACAACAGGAAATGACATATTTAACACTGTTAAGGACTCCTAGAAACATATTGAAAAGCGTTAACAAGTCTTAAATAGGCTAGCAACATGCTACAAACATGCTAAAACATGCTAGCAACACTTAGCTAAGAGCTAAAGCATGCTATTAATACAAATACAAAAGGAAATTGCTGTAACTCATGTATATAATGTTGAATCTGACCCAAACTTAATATTCAACATGCTACAAAAATAATAAAGCATGCTAGCAACACTTAGCTAATATGCTAAAGCATGCTAATAATACAATGAAACAGGAAGTTACTCTAACTCAGGCATACAATGTCCAATCAGCCCCAAACTTAACATGTTTGATAAGAATCCTGGCCTAAACACACGCCAATGCCCGTATTCAGTTATAGTCATAGCGCCACCAGCTGGTAACAGGAAGCCACATGTTTAATACTGTTGTGGATGCCTAGCAACATTTTAAAAAAATTCAACAACTGTTAAACAGGGTAGCAACATGCTAGAAACATGCTATAACATGTTAGCAACATTTAGCTAAGTGCTAAAGCATACTCTTAATGCAATGAAACAGGAAGTTACTGTAACTCAGGCATGCAATGTCCAATCAGCCCCAAACTTCACATGTTTGATAACAGTCCTGGCCTGAAGATATCTACATGCCAATATTCAGTTATAGTTATAGCACCACCTACTGTCAACAGGAAGTGACATGTTTAACACTGTGACACACTATTAGCAACACACTAAAAAAGCCATTGAGTGCTAAACTAGTTTAAAACGTACTCAAACATGCTAGCAACACTTACTTAGTGCTAAAGCATGTTGTTAAAGACATAAAACAGGAAGTTACTGTAACTCAGACATGCAATGTCCAATCAGCCCCAAACTTCACGTTTGATAAGAGTCCTGGCCTGAAGATATATACATGCCCATATTCAGTTATAGTCACAGCGCCACCTGCTGACAACAGGAAGTGACGTTTAATGGTGTTACGGACTCCTAGCAACATAATAAAAAGCGTCAGCAAGTTTTAAATAGGCTAGCATCATGCTAGAATCATGTTAAAACATGCTAGCAACACTTAGCTGAGAGCTAAAGCATGATATTAATACAAAGAAAAATAAGTGTAACTCATGCATACAATGTTGTAGTGCCTGGAGGGCAATCAGACATGAAATAACTAGTTATATTCCTTAAATGACTTCTCCCCCATGATTAACACCTATGTGCTATGAGCCAGACCTTTATTCACTATCCAACTCATCCCCCCACCATCAAGATAAGACTCTTACAGAAATGCAGATACACTTTCCTTATTCAGACATACAGTCCCACATACAGTTATATAGAAATGTACACATATCAATGTGTTACCTTTTCTTATATCGTTGTTTCTGTTATGTATGTCGGCCTCAAACATTAATCCGCAATAGGTGAATCATTGTGCATGCTAAGGCTCACGTTTAGAATCACTCAGTCAACCGAGAAGATTCATAGATCATGTTTGGTGTCTATGAGCAGCATTTATTATTCCCTAAATGTTAATGTTTGTGGCATCTTAATAACTCCTTGCTTTATATGTATTATTGAACTTTTGAAAGTTTTGTGGCCAAACAACCAATCAGCTTCCACATGCGAAACCCCATTGTGAGAGACAAAGACTTTCAATCTTCCCTCCAAAACTCAGATCAACCGGATTGGACAAGGTCCAACTGTGGGCGTGAACGACCTACAGGTTTATAAACCTTCCCTCATCTCTCTCATTCTCTTGCTCTTGCCTTCGGGACACAAAGACACGTCACCCGCACCTCCCCCCAGATCCATGGGGGGGGGGGGGTCTCACCTAGCGGAGGAGATGATGAGGCCTGCGATACTCTCAAGGAACTGGAAAGGACTTTCTGAACTGAACACAAACGGAACAATGCACAACAACAACAAGCTTGCAAGTATCCGTCCTTTCTACAAACGTAGATAGCTGCGTTTAAGGCGTTTTATAAAAGAAACGATTTCAGGATGTTCAGAACCGTTTCATTCCTGTCCCTTTGCAAACTCACTGTCTGTCTCTCTCTCTCTCTCTTACTCTCTCTCTCTCTCTCTCTCTCTCTCTTACTCTCTCTCTCTCACGCGTTCTCTGTCTATTTGTGTTTTATGTACGTTTGTCTATGTGCGATCGTTTGTAAGTAGAATAGTTTAATAAACAACCATATATTCACATATAATGATTCTCGGTGCTGAATGCTTACATTACAAAGTCACTTAAACTGTTTCGATCTCATATTGCTACCTTAAGCCCTATTCTGTTCAATTGTTTTAACTCCGTTCTGGTTAGTAAAAACGCGTTGCCGTGACGACGGGCCAACGTCAGAGTAATGGGTATCGCTGAATAATTTGCTGGACAAAGAAACCAGTCGATATCGTTATTACTGTTACTGATCAGAAACTGGAAATTGCGTATATTTAATGACGATTATTATACACGATTTCCTGTGAGTTAAACTACTTTCCCTGACTGAAATGTATGTTTTAAATAACTCATTTCATCCTATTCATTGGTCGTAAGACCTGGTGGAGTTTGCAGTGTATATGTGATGAGAGGAGCAGTCTCATGCATATACACACATATATTGATCATCTTAAATTCTTTGAGCTAACCAAAATTCTCTACATTAATTGGCGTTAGAATGCGGGGCAGTTTTAAACTATGTGATGTGAGCGGCTCAGGAATAGTTTGTGTGTCTGCATGTTTGTTTATTCAAACTCGGCTCGCGACTCGCGTCTCTTTTGTTTGTGTGTGTGTGTGTTAGAACGGTGTGGCCAAGCCCACCTTTAACACCTTCACAGATGTTTGAGCCTCTCGCACAGAGAAACTAAACCGCTGTTGAAGATGTAACTTAACTGCAGTTTATATATTGACCCTATAAAATGAAGCAATCTTTTATAGCGCGTCTTAAAGCCACCCTAAATTGAGCGAAGAAAACCTCTATTTTTGCGTGAAGAAGCTGATTGAGCGATGTTCCTCTTTCACCTTACAAAGGCCATATCTTTATATTTTGAGTGTAGATAGATTAGCCATTGATGTGCACTCCAATGCTAATCAGCTATCTTGCTCCTTTGGGTTAAAACCTCAGCTTAGCTAACTGATTAGGTTGACCCCGTTTGCTCATCGAATAGATTTAATATAGTAAACAACTTCGCGTTATTACTGTACAAATCTTGATCGAGTGTTATTTATTTGTTTTGTGCAAAGCACACACAAGTCTTGTGTCAGCAGGCTGACTCAAGATCAAGGTGCACGCATCGTAACTAAGCAACCTTTTAATAGTGTAAGCATCCTATTAAGTTAAAGTTTGCAAAACACATGTACCTGTGTTCAGTAAAACGGACACAAGAAAGATACACCCGCGATCACGCATCGCCATGGTAACTGCGCTTAGATGCGCGTTCAAATCCACACAAGGTGGAATCTGAAATCCCGCATAAAAGGTATTTCCTTCTATTAAAAGATAGAAGTCTGTCTAAAACCTCTTCCAATACCTATGCCTGATTTCATATTATTTTTTTTATTTTATTTTATTTATTTTTTTTCTTTGAGCAACAACGCTTATAGATAGTCCCAGTCAGTCTCTCCCTTCTCTTTTCCTTTTGATGTTACATTATTAATTATTGTTATTTAAACCATAATGATAATTAACATAATGTATGTTTTTTTTTGTGTGTGTGATTTAATTTTAATTATTTCACCGCCTTAGATTCAACTCTCCCTTTAGCAATTATAATTGTATTTGCTCATTTTAAATTTTTGATTAAACAGTCTTGATTTAAATTTAAACTTTGACCAAATCTATCAAGTTGCACTCTCACTACCCCGGGTAATTCGGCCCATCCCAGGGGGGCCTTTCTCTCTTTTGCTCTCTCAGCTCTGCCATTTCCCAGGTGTGACGACTCCATAGCGCCCCCACCCGGTGGGCCCCGTCACTGACCTCAGGGCTGGCAGTCAGCTCACTTTCTCTCTTTTGCTTTAACCCTTTATACCTCTCTTTCTGATGGATTTTGTTTTTATTTTTCTCCCTATTAGAGACTGAACCTGTCTGAACATCAGTGAAATCTTTTGGTAACTACACCGATGAACTGAATAGCTCTAAAGTTAATCGCTCATCATTAAGTTTACTCATAGTTTCCTGTGTTTACCCACACAAACTATCTGACCCCTTCTTTACAGCTAGGATAATAAGCGTTTAGTTTGCGTCACCATCTGATGACATCAGTTAAGGCGCAACACATAGCAACATTTTAGCTCATTAGTTCTGTACGGACTTGCATTGGCTCGTTGTGCTTTGTCTCTCCCTCTCTATTTGTGTCAACATGTCACCATCCAGTCTCGCCATCCAGTCCAGACAAGGCAAAGATGCCATCCTGCCCTGGGTCTAGTGACTACAGCCCCTGAGCGGAGAACAGCCGGACGACCACGCACACAGGCGAATGGATCACGATCCAGTCAAGAGCTACGGCTGCAGAGAACCAATCAACTCATCTACAGCCCGGACCATCAGTGACCACGCCCTCAACAAGATCGTCTGACTAAAGCCGCAGCGGAGAAAGCTTCACCCACGACGGAACCAGGACAGCGCGCAGAACTGCCTAGACCATCTGGATGTTCAGAGATAGCAGATGAAGAGGACAAGGACCTACACGAGGAGAGAGGAGAAAAGCTTCAAGACACGCCTGCAACACCCCCACAGACTGAGCGCAGAGAGCAGTACAGGAGAACACTCCTAAACAGCGGAAGCTCTCTTTACAATGAACCCAGCACACCTTAAAGAACTCAAATTCTTGCAGATAACAATATGAACAAACAGGAGAGCTCAACACAAAATCTCTCCCGGGCCTAACAGCCCACCGTTCACACCTCACACGCCAGCAAGCTGGCCGGGAATCTGACAGCTGTCACCACAAAACGCTGTCTTCCTGAACACTGCAGTAGGCTACAACACACGCCTGTCTGCAAAACATTGACTTTTAAGCAAGAACACTTGCCCAGTGTGACCACGAGACAGATCTGCTTAGCTCCACCTCCAGCTAACAGGACCCCAGCCATTTGTACCAGCAGTCAAAACTGTCAAAACTGAATACAGCAGCTAAGAACACGACTGCTACGACCAGCATCTGAGCCTACGTGAGACAACGCGACAGGCACCAAGGGAAGATGGCATCAACGCCAGAAAATCTTTCCCCTCAGATATCCACATCACACTGTGAGTCACCACCCAAATGCTACAGCCTTCTTCCGTACAGCGATTGCTCGATTCAGCGGACTCTACAGACCGCCGGAAAACAGCCAAGCACCAGAAGGCAATAAAGATTAGCAAAGTGATTGTCCAGTTGCCCCATGCCAAGGGGGGACGTCTGACTGACCAAGGTGAACAAACATACAGTGGTGTATGGGAGCTGAACACGCAGCGACATCACTGTGTGGGAGTGATCTGAGATCAGTGCAGGCCAACACTGAGGACACCTGTGCTCTGAACTTAACCTGGAATAGACAATGCAAAACCTGCTACGTCCTGTTTCTCACAGCCCTACGATACTCCCTCAACTGCGAGAAAGCCTTGCTAGATAAGATTACTCCCAGATGTTTACACTCTGGCGAACGAACTACCTGCATTCACCAAAAGGGGTCACTGTTCGGCTCAAAACACAGTGTGGCTAAAACCCTAATGCTGCACACACATTCAATGGAATACGTGAAGCAGTGCCCACTCTAGAAGCCACACCCCCTTTCTGAAAAGTAATCTTTTGCAGTGTACATACCATTCAGGTATTTCAAAGACTTTAAACAATTCCGTCATGAAGAGCCTAAAGGAAAATGGCCACTCAGAAATGGTGCCAAGCTGCTCTCCACATATGACGATGATGCAGAACTAATGTCATGTACAAGGCTCTCAGCAGAGCCCAGCACCCAGATGACAACAGCTGCGCTGCACAAGCCATCCAGCGATGTGCCAAGCACACCAGAAGACAAAGGGAATCACAGAGACCTGCCACCACTGTGTGATGTTTATAACTGTCAATGCCTGCAGACCAAGGATCCCACGCACACAAACCCATGTGCTCATAGACCCAAGAGCGAGGCAAGACACGCCCAGAGCAGGTACCTAGTGGAAAACGACAAGCCTGTCCCACTGCAACACCTTAAGTCGGGCCACCTGACATCACAGCACGAGTGACGGCAATCGGATCAACCCTTGTGTCACAGCAAGTCGCAAGAACTCCCTCTGAAAATTACTAACCTGCATAGACTCAAAGTAGGCTAAGCTCAGTTTCAAACAACACCACTCAGTTTGAAACAGACGAGCATCAACAACTGTTCCAGACAAGCAGTGCCATCACAATAAGAACATTTACATGCTATTCGTGGAAAAACAGTGAAAGGCCCAAAAAAAAAACAAAAACTGAGGGATTTTGTGGCTGCCTAAGGTTTTCAACAACAAAAAACCCACCCACCCAACCCAAGCATCGCTTCTAAGCCACAAGCAAACCCCTCACGCTGCTACGCCGCCTGCATCACACCCATGCACACTGGCTCCACCTACAAAATAGCTCTGCTAAAGCAGCCTCTGCCAATGCTGACACTCAACCTTGCACTGTCCGACCACACTAAGGCACTAAGCCTAAAACAACTCAGTGATGTCACACACATGCCGCATCTAGATGACACATCCTCACATTTGTTCCTGATAACCAAACACCGCCACAGCTCCCAGCTTTCCAGGAACAAAGGGGGGTCATTGCTGATGTATGCCCAAGATGCACCGTGCAGAATACACCAGAGTACCAAAGCCACTACCAATGCAAAAGTGGCGCACTGCCAAGCATGCAGTGACAGAGGACATCAGAATATGCTAAGTTTGATGCCAGCTCGAAACCAGCAGATTTCAAACGACACAGCCTCTCTACGATGCAAAACAGCAAATCGACGAGAAACATCTGTGAACGTTTACCACCAGATGGCACCAGAAACGACACCCGTGTCAACTTAGAGACCACCCGTGTCACCACCTACATTGCTCACCAGTACTTCAGTGAAACATGCCTGAGTGCGACACCTGCATCCAAAGAGCGCAGGAAGCCAAAAGCATGCCGCAGCCAGCGAGATCCACAATAGGAACTGTGAACCAGCGTGTCTCGGACATCCAGCCCTGCCACTCCACAGGCCCAACAGCAAAACCCCTACCAACACCACTCAGACCCGCTCAAGTCAGTGTCGACACCCCCAACACCAGACGCCTGATGACATTTGAGCAAAACAGCGGGATAACAGACACCTGCTGCCCTCCTGCACCCTAACCGGGTCCGTCTGAAACTTTCTTTACACTACAAAATCTTTACGACAATTCTCTGCGAACCCTGGAACTACCTGCCCTCTCACAAGTGAGAGTCCAACCAGCGATTCCAGACTGCAGGGACCACAGATACTAGATAACAACCACCTGACACAGACCAACCTGGGTCAGGATGACAAGTGACAGTGCCTCGACACCTGTTGCACAAAGCTCGAGGACCCATACCTTGCCACTGTCTACATTATCACACCTGATAACGTCGACCACGGCACCACAGCCACTCCTTGAAGCACCAACCTCCAGAGAGCCACCTCTCTCTTCCAGCCATGAGTGCCGGGTGCATGCCTGATTGTTCCGCACCTTTGACGTCGCTCGCTGTTGTCTGTTGGACGGACAACAACGTTCGAAAGAGGGGATATGTAGTGCCTGGAGGGCAATCAGACATGAAATAACTAGTTATATTCCTTAAATGACTTCTCCCCCATGATTAACACCTATGTGCTATGAGCCAGACCTTTATTCACTATCCAACTCATCCCCCCACCATCAAGATAAGACTCTTACAGAAATGCAGATACACTTTCCTTATTCAGACATACAGTCCCACATACAGTTATATAGAAATGTACACATATCAATGTGTTACCTTTTCTTATATCGTTGTTTCTGTTATGTATGTCGGCCTCAAACATTAATCCGCAATAGGTGAATCATTGTGCATGCTAAGACTCACGTTTAGAATCACTCAGTCAACCGAGAAGATTCATAGATCATGTTTGGTGTCTATGAGCAGCATTTATTATTCCCTAAATGTTAATGTTTGTGGCATCTTAATAACTCCTTGCTTTATATGTATTATTGAACTTTTGAAAGTTTTGTGGCCAAACAACCAATCAGCTTCCACATGCGAAACCCCATTGTGAGAGACAAAGACTTTCAATCTTCCCTCCAAAACTCAGATCAACCGGATTGGACAAGGTCCAACTGTGGGCGTGAACGACCTACAGGTTTATAAACCTTCCCTCATCTCTCTCATTCTCTTGCTCTTGCCTTCGGGACACAAAGACACGTCACCCGCACCTCCCCCCAGATCCATGGGGGGGGGGGGTCTCACCTAGCGGAGGAGATGATGAGGCCTGCGATACTCTCAAGGAACTGGAAAGGACTTTCTGAACTGAACACAAACGGAACAATGCACAACAACAACAAGCTTGCAAGTATCCGTCCTTTCTACAAACGTAGATAGCTGCGTTTAAGGCGTTTTATAAAAGAAACGATTTCAGGATGTTCAGAACCGTTTCATTCCTGTCCCTTTGCAAACTCACTGTCTGTCTCTCTCTCTCTCTTACTCTCTCTCTCTCTCTCTCTCTCTCTCTCTCTTACTCTCTCTCTCTCACGCGTTCTCTGTCTATTTGTGTTTTATGTACGTTTGTCTATGTGCGATCGTTTGTAAGTAGAATAGTTTAATAAACAACCATATATTCACATATAATGATTCTCGGTACTGAATGCTTACATTACAAAGTCACTTAAACTGTTTCGATCTCATATTGCTACCTTAAGCCCTATTCTGTTCAATTGTTTTAACTCCGTTCTGGTTAGTAAAAACGCGTTGCCGTGACGACGGGCCAACGTCAGAGTAATGGGTATCGCTGAATAATTTGCTGGACAAAGAAACCAGTCGATATTGTTATTACTGTTACTGATCAGAAACTGGAAATTGCGTATATTTAATGACGATTATTATACACGATTTCCTGTGAGTTAAACTACTTTCCCTGACTGAAATGTATGTTTTAAATAACTCATTTCATCCTATTCATTGGTCGTAAGACCTGGTGGAGTTTGCAGTGTATATGTGATTAGAGGAGCAGTCTCATGCATATACACACATATATTGATCATCTTAAATTCTTTGAGCTAACCAAAATTCTCTACAATGTCCAATCTGACCCAAGCTTAATATGTTTGATAAGAGTCCTGGTCTGAACACAAGCCCATGCCCATATTCAGTTATAGTCATAGTGCCACCTGCTGGCAACAGGAAGTCACATGTTTAATACTGTTGTGGATGCCCAGCAACATTTTAAAAATATCAACAAGTGTTAAATAGGGTAGCAACATGCTAGAAACATGTTAGCAACATTTAGCTAAGTGCTAAAGCATACTCTTAATGCAATGAAACAGGAAGTTACTGTAACTCAGGCATGCAATGTCCAATCAGCCCCAAACTTCACATGTTTGATAAGAGTCCTGGCCTGAATACATTTACATGCCAGTATTTAGTTATAGTCATAGCGCCACCAGCTGGCAACAGCAAATTACTTGTTTTACACTAACATAAGCATGCAATGTACAATTTGCACCAAACTTGACATGTTTGCCAATAGTCCTGGCCTGAAGACATCTAAAAGCCAATATTTCGTAATAGCGCCACCTGTTGGCAGCAGGATATGTCATGACTTACACTCAAGCATGCCATGTTCAAGCTTCACCAAACTTCATATGTTTCATGAAAGCACTGGCCTGAACACATCTGCATGCCAATATTCAGTTATAGGCATAGCGCCACCAGCTGGCAGCAGGAAGATTGGCACATATCAATGACTTTGACATATTCCTCCTACATTTACTGTGTTAATAGCATAGTGCCCACCATTCGCCACCGATTGGCGGTGAGCCCGAGTGCGGGGGCCCTACCATCGCTGCTTGCAGCTTTAATTATTAGGGCCCGAGCACCGATGGTGTGAGGACCCTATTGGATCTGCTCCGTTTCTTATTAGGGCCCGAGCACCGATGGTGTGAGGACCCTATTGAATCTGCTCCGTTTATTATTAGGGCCCGAGCACCGATGGTGTGAGGACCCTATTGGATCTGCTCCGTTTCTTATTATTATTATTCTTATCCGGAATGAATCGCATTTTTGAGGGCCTAAACATACCCGAAAACTAACGAAACTTTGCACACACATCAGACCTGGCGAAAATGGACGTCTGATATGGGTTGCAGAAGTGGGTGTGGCAAAATGGCTCAGTAGCGCCACCTTTACACGTTCCGCGGTGTGCGCATTCAGCTGTGATTATCGTACATGCACAAAAATCGGTACACATATGTAACACACCAATACCTACAAAAAAGCCTCTTGAGATAAAATCCGAAACCCAACAGGAAGTCAGTTATTGTTAATTTTCTCAGCAAATTTTGTGTCATTTTTGCCATTTTCAGGCGTCATACTTGAACGAACTCCTCCTAGAGATTTATTCGGATCAACGCCAAATTTGCTGAGTCTAATCTAAAGCCCTTTGTGACGTTAAATTGCGAAGATCTAGAGTTTTCATCAGAGGGCGTGTCCGTGGCGGCCTGACAAATTTCGATGCTTCGCCATGAAAAAGGAAGTTGTTATAACTCAGGCATAAAATGTCCGATCTGCCCCAAACTTCACATGTGTGATAACACTCCTGACCTGATGACATCTATATGTCCATATTCAGTTATAGTCATAGCGCCACCTGCTGGCAACAGGAAGTGTCATGCTGTACTCTGCAACAAACTCCTCCTAGAGATTTATACAGATCAACACCAAAATCGGTCAGTCTAATATAAAGGCTTTAGTGATGTTTATTTGCGAAGATCTTGAGTTTTCGTTGAAGGGCGTGTCCGTGGCGGCCTGACAAATTTCGAGGTCTCGCCATGGATGTAAAACTTGTTATAACTCAGCCATAAAATGCCCGATTTGCCTCAAACTTCACATATTCGATAAGAGTCCTGGCCTGAACAAATCTGAAGGCCAATATTCTATTATAATCACAGCGCCACCTGTTGGCAACAGGAAATGACTTGTAGCAAACTCCTCCTAGAGATTTAATGATATCAACTTTATATTTGCTCAGTCTGATCTAGAGGCCTTAGAGATGTTAAATTGTGAAGATCTTGAGTTTTCGTTAAAGGGCGTATCCGTGGCGGCGTCACAAAGTTTGATGTTTCGCCATGTACATAGAAGTTGTTATAACTCAGCCATAAAATGTCCGATCTGCCTCAAACTTCACAGGTTTTGTAAGAGTCCTGGCCTGAAGACACCTAAAGGCCAATATTCAGATATTATCATAGCGCCACCTGTTGGCAGCAGGATATATCATATCTTTCACTAACTCAAACATACCAAGGTCAATCTGCACCAAACTTCATATGTTTGATGAAAGTGCCAGCCTGAACACATCTACATGCCAATAGTCAGTTATAGGCATAGCGCCACCAGCTGGCAGCAGGAAATTTGGCACATTTAAGTGACTTTGACATAATTTTTCCTATTTTTACCGGATTAAATGCATACTGCCCACCATTAGCTGTGTTCCAAAAGCCACCGGTCGGCGGTGAGCCCGTGTGCGAGGGCCCGTTCATCGCTGCTTGCAGCTTTAATTATTATTATTATTATTCTTATCCGGAATGAATCGCATTTTTGAGGGCCTAAACATACCCGAAAACTCACAAAACTTTGCACACACATCAGACCTGGCGAAAATGGACGTCTGATATGGGTTGCAGAAGTGGGTGTGGCAAAATGGCTCAATAGCGCCACCTTTACACGTTCCGCGGTGTGCGCATTCAGCTGTGATTACCGTACATGCACAAAAATCGGTAAAAACATGTAACACACCAATACCTACAAAAAAGCCTCTTGAGATAAAATCCGAAACCCAACAGGAAGTCGGTTATTATTAATTTTCTCAGCAAAATTTGTGTCATTTTTGCCATTTTCAAGTGTCATACTTGAACGAACTCCTCCTAGAGAATTATTCCGATCAACAGCAAATTTGGTGAGTCTAATCTAAAGCCCTTTGCGACGTTAAATTGTGAAGATCTAGAGTTTTCATTGGAGGGCGTGTCCGTGACGGCCTCGCAAATTTCGATGTTTCGCCATGAAAAAGGAAGTTGCTATAACTTAGGCATGAAATGTCTGATCTGTCCCAAACTTCACATGTGTGATAACACTCCTGACCTGAAGATATCTACATGCCCATATTCAGTTATAGTCATAGCGCCACCTGCAGGCAACAGGAAGTGTCATGCTGTTCTCTACAACCAACTCCTCCTAGAGATTTATACAGATCAACTCCAAAATCGGTCAGTCTAATATAAAGGCCTTAACGATGTTAAATTGTAAAGATCTTGAGTTTTCGGTAAAGGGCGTGTCCGTGGCGGTCTGACAAATTTCGAGGTCTCGCCATGGATATAAAACTTGTTATAACTCAGCCATAAAATGTCCGATTTGCCTCAAACTTCACATATTCGATAAGAGTCCTGGCCTGAACACATCTCAAGGCCAACATTCTATTATAATCACAGCGCCACCTGTTGGCAACAGGAAATGACTTGTATCAAACTCCTCTTAGAGATTTAATGATATTAACATTATATTTGGTCATTCTGATCTAAAGGCCTTAAAGATGTTAAATTGCGAAGATCTTGAGTTTTCATTAAAGGGCGTGTCTGTGGAGGCGTGACAAAGTTTGATGTTTCGCCATGGACATAGAAGTTGTTATAACTCAGCCATAAAATGTTCGATCTGCCTCAAACTTCACAGGTTTGGTAAGAGTCCTGGCCTGAAGACACCAAAAGGCCAATATTCAGATATTATCATAGCGCCACCTGTTGGCAGCAGGATATATCATATCTTTCACTAACTCAAACATACCAAGGTCAATCTGCACCAAACTTCATATGTTTGATGAAAGTGGTGGCCTGAACACATCTACATGCCAATAATCAGTTATATGCATAGCGCCACCAGCTGGCAGCAGGAAATTTGGCACATTTAAGTGACTTTGACATATTTCTCCTATTTTTAATGTATTAAAAGCATACTACCCACCATTTGCTGTTTTCCTAAAGCCACCGGTCGGTGGTGAGCCCGGGTGCGAGGGCCCGTTCATCGCTGCTTGCAGCTTTAATTATTATTATTATTATTAGGGCCCGAGCCCAAAAGGGCGAAAGCCCTATTGTTCTTCTAAGGATTCTTATTTGTTTTTTTTTTAGGGTCCGAGCCCAAAAGGGCGAAGGCCCTATTGTTCTTCTAAGGATTCTTATTTTTAGGGCCCGAGCACCGATGGTGTGAGGACCCTATTGAATCTGCTCCGTTTATTATTATTATTATTATTATTAGGGCCCGAGCACCGATGGTGTGAGGACCCTATTGGATCTGCTCCGTTTATTATTATTATTAGGGCCCGAGCACCGATGGTGTGAGGACCCTATTGGAATTGCTCCGTTTATTATTATTATTATTATTCTCAAAATGAATCGCATTTTTCAGGGCCTAAACATACCCGAAAACTCATGAAACTTTGCACACACATCAAACCTGGCGAAAATTTACGTCTGATATGGGTTGCAGAAGTGGGTGTGGCAAAATGGCTCGACAGCGCCACCTTTACACGTTCTGCGGTGTGCGCTTTCAGCTGTGATTCACGTACATGCACGAAAATCGGTACACACATCTAACACACCAATACCTACAAAAAAGCCTCTTGGAGAAAAATTTGACACCCAACAGGAAGTCGGTTATTTTTAATTTTCTCAGCAAAATTTTTGTCATTTTTGCCATTTTCAGGCGTCGTACTTGAACGAACTCCTCATAGAGATTGATTCAGATCAATGTCGAATTTGGTCAGTCCAATCTAAAGCCCTTTGTGACGTTAAATTGCGAAGATCTAGAGTTTTCATCGGAGGGCGTGTCTGTGGCGGCCTCGCAAATTTCGATGCTTCGCCATGAAAAAGGAAGTTGCTATAACTCAAGCATAAAATGTCCGATCTGTCCCAAACTTTATATGTGTGATAACACTCCTGATCTGAGGACAACTACATGCCCATATTCAGTTTTACTCATAGCGCCACCTGCTGGCAACAGGAAGTGTCATGCTGTACTCTGCAACAAACTCCTCCAAGAGATTTAATCAGATCAACACCAAAATCGGTCAGTCAAATAAAAAGGCTTTAGTGATGTTAAATTGCGAAGATCTTGAGTTTTCGTTGAAGGGCGTGTCCGTGGCGGCCTGACAAATTTCGAGGTCTCGCCATGGTTATAAAACTTGTTATAACTCAGCCATAAAATGTCCGATTTGCCTCAAACTTCACATGTTTGATAAGAGTCCTGGCCTGAACCAATCTGAAGGCCAATATTCTATTATAATCACAGCGCCACCTGTTGGCATCAGGAAATGACTTGTACCAAACTCCTCCTAGAGATTTAATGATATCAACATTATATTTGGACAGTCTGATCTAGAGGCCTTAGAGATGTTAAATTGTGAAGATCTTGAGTTTTCGTCAAAGGGCGTGTCCTTGGTGGCCTGACAAAGTTTGATGTTTCGCCATGGACATAGAAGTTGTTATAACTCAGCCACAAAATGTCCGATCTGCCTCAAACTTCACATGTTTGGTAAAAGTCCTGGCCTGAAGAAATCTAAAGGCCAATATTCAGATATTATCATAGCGCCACCTATTGGCAGTAGGATATATCATATCTTGCACTAACTCAAACATAGCAAGGTCAATCTGCACCAAACTTCATATGTTTGATGAAAGTGGTGGCCTGAACACATCTACATGCCAATAATCAGTTATATGCATAGCGCCACCAGCTGGCAGCAGGAAATTTGGCACATTTAAGTGACTTTGACATATTTCTCCTATTTTTAATGTATTAAAAGCATACTACCCACCATTTGCTGTTTTCCTAAAGCCACCGGTCGGTGGTGAGCCCGGGTGCGAGGGCCCGTTCATCGCTGCTTGCAGCTTTAATTATTATTATTATTATTAGGGCCCGAGCCCAAAAGGGCGAAAGCCCTATTGTTCTTCTAAGGATTCTTATTTGTTTTTTTTTTAGGGCCCGAGCCCAAAAGGGCGAAGGCCCTATTGTTCTTCTAAGGATTCTTATTTTTAGGGCCCGAGCACCGATGGTGTGAGGACCCTATTGAATCTGCTCCGTTTATTATTATTATTATTATTATTAGGGCCCGAGCACCGATGGTGTGAGGACCCTATTGGATCTGCTCCGTTTATTATTATTATTAGGGCCCGAGCACCGATGGTGTGAGGACCCTATTGGAATTGCTCCGTTTATTATTATTATTATTATTCTCAAAATGAATCGCATTTTTCAGGGCCTAAACATACCCGAAAACTCATGAAACTTTGCACACACATCAAACCTGGCGAAAATTTACGTCTGATATGGGTTGCAGAAGTGGGTGTGGCAAAATGGCTCGACAGCGCCACCTTTACACGTTCAGCGGTGTGCGCTTACAGCTGTGATTCACGTACATGCACGGAAATCGGGACTCACATGTAACACACCAATACCTACAAAAAAGCCTCTTGGAGCAAAATCCGGAACCCAACAGGAAGTCGGTTAATATTAATATTCTCAACAAAATTTGTGTCATTTTTGCCATTTTCAGGTGTCGTACTTGAACGAACTCCTCCTAGAGATTTATTCGGATCAACGCCAAATTTGCTGAGTCTAGTCTAAAGCGCTTTGTGACGTTAAATTGTGAAGATCTAGAGTTTTCATTGGAGGGCGTGTCCATGGCGGCCTCGCAAATTTCGATGTTTCGCCATGAAAAAGGAAGTTGCTATAACTCAGGCATACAATGTCCTATCTGTCCCAAACTTCACATGTGTGATGACACTCCTGACCTGATGACATCTACATGCCCATATTCAGTTTTACTCATAGCGCCACCTGCAGGCAACAGGAAGTGTCAGGCTGTACTCTGCAACAAACTCCTCCAAGAGATTTAATCAGATCAACACCAACATCGGTCAGTCTTATATAAAGGCTTTAGCGATGTTAAATTGCGAAGACCTTGAGTTTTCGTTGAAGGGGATGTCCGTGGCGGCCTGACAAATTTCGAGGTCTCGCCATGGATATAAAACTTGTTATAACTCAGCCATAAAATGTCCGATTTGCCTCAAACTTCACATGCTCGATAAGAGTCCTGGCCTGAACCAATCTGAAGGCCAATATTCTATTATAATCACAACGCCACCTGTTGGCAACAGGAAATGACTTGTAGCAAACTTCTACTAGAGATTTAATGATATCAACATTATATTTGGTCAGTCTGATCTAGAGGCCTTAGAGATGTTAAATTGCGAAGATCTTGAGTTTTCGTTATAGTGCGTGTCCGTGGTGGCGTGACAAAGTTTGATGTTTCGCCATGGACATCGAAGTTGTTATAACTCAGCCATAAAATGTCCGATCTGCCTCAAACTTCACAGGTTTGGTAAGAGTCTTGGCCTGAAGACACCTAAAGGCCAATATTCAGATATTATCATAGCGCCACCTGTTGGCAGCAGGATATATCATAACCTTCACTACCTCAAACATACCAAGGTCAATCTGCACCAAACTTCATATGTTTGATAATAGTGCCAGCCTGAACACATCTACATGCCAGTAATCAGTTATAGGCATAGCGCCACCAGCTGGCAGCAGGAAATTTGGCACATTTAAGTGACTTTGACATATTTCTCCTATTTTTACTGTATTAAAAGCATACTGCCCACCATTTGCTGTGATCTTAAAGCCACCGGTCGGCGGTGAGCCCGTGTGCGAGGGCCCGTTCATCGCTGCTTGCAGCTTTAATTATTATTATTATTCTTCTCCAAAATGAATCGCATTTTAGAGGGCCTAAACATGCCCGAAAACTCACGAAACTTTGCACACACATCAAACCTGGCGAAAATTTACGTCTGATATGGGTTTCAGAAGTGGGTGTGGCAAAATGGCTCGACAGCGCCACCTTTACACGTTCTGCGGTGTGCGCTTTCAGCTGTGATTCACGTACATGCACGAAAATCGGTACACACATCTAACACACCAATACCTACAAAAAAGCCTCTTGGAGAAAAATTTGACACCCAACAGGAAGTCGGTTATTTTTAATTTTCTCAGCAAAATTTTTGTCATTTTTGCCATTTTCAGGCGTCGTACTTGAACGAACTCCTCATAGAGATTGATTCAGATCAATGTCGAATTTGGTCAGTCCAATCTAAAGCCCTTTGTAACGTTAAATTGCGAAGATCTAGAGTTTTCATCGGAGGGCGTGTCTGTGGCGGCCTCGCAAATTTCGATGCTTCGCCATGAAAAAGGAAGTTGCTATAACTCAAGCATAAAATGTCCGATCTGTCCCAAACTTTATATGTGTGATAACACTCCTGATCTGAGGACAACTACATGCCCATATTCAGTTTTACTCATAGCGCCACCTGCTGGCAACAGGAAGTGTCATGCTGTACTCTGCAACAAACTCCTCCAAGAGATTTAATCAGATCAACACCAAAATCGGTCAGTCAAATAAAAAGGCTTTAGTGATGTTAAATTGCGAAGATCTTGAGTTTTCGTTGAAGGGCGTGTCCGTGGCGGCCTGACAAATTTCGAGGTCTCGCCATGGTTATAAAACTTGTTATAACTCAGCCATAAAATGTCCGATTTGCCTCAAACTTCACATGTTTGATAAGAGTCCTGGCCTGAACCAATCTGAAGGCCAATATTCTATTATAATCACAGCGCCACCTGTTGGCATCAGGAAATGACTTGTACCAAACTCCTCCTAGAGATTTAATGATATCAACATTATATTTGGACAGTCTGATCTAGAGGCCTTAGAGATGTTAAATTGTGAAGATCTTGAGTTTTCGTCAAAGGGCGTGTCCTTGGTGGCCTGACAAAGTTTGATGTTTCGCCATGGACATAGAAGTTGTTATAACTCAGCCACAAAATGTCCGATCTGCCTCAAACTTCACATGTTTGGTAAAAGTCCTGGCCTGAAGAAATCTAAAGGCCAATATTCAGATATTATCATAGCGCCACCTATTGGCAGTAGGATATATCATATCTTGCACTAACTCAAACATAGCAAGGTCAATCTGCACCAAACTTCATATGTTTGATGAAAGTGGTGGCCTGAACACATCTACATGCCAATAATCAGTTATATGCATAGCGCCACCAGCTGGCAGCAGGAAATTTGGCACATTTAAGTGACTTTGACATATTTCTCCTATTTTTAATGTATTAAAAGCATACTACCCACCATTTGCTGTTTTCCTAAAGCCACCGGTCGGTGGTGAGCCCGGGTGCGAGGGCCCGTTCATCGCTGCTTGCAGCTTTAATTATTATTATTATTATTAGGGCCCGAGCCCAAAAGGGCGAAAGCCCTATTGTTCTTCTAAGGATTCTTATTTGTTTTTTTTTTAGGGCCCGAGCCCAAAAGGGCGAAGGCCCTATTGTTCTTCTAAGGATTCTTATTTTTAGGGCCCGAGCACCGATGGTGTGAGGACCCTATTGAATCTGCTCCGTTTATTATTATTATTATTATTATTAGGGCCCGAGCACCGATGGTGTGAGGACCCTATTGGATCTGCTCCGTTTATTATTATTATTAGGGCCCGAGCACCGATGGTGTGAGGACCCTATTGGAATTGCTCCGTTTATTATTATTATTATTATTCTCAAAATGAATCGCATTTTTCAGGGCCTAAACATACCCGAAAACTCATGAAACTTTGCACACACATCAAACCTGGCGAAAATTTACGTCTGATATGGGTTGCAGAAGTGGGTGTGGCAAAATGGCTCGACAGCGCCACCTTTACACGTTCAGCGGTGTGCGCTTTCAGCTGTGATTCACGTACATGCACGGAAATCGGGACTCACATGTAACACACCAATACCTACAAAAAAGCCTCTTGGAGCAAAATCCGGAACCCAACAGGAAGTCGGTTAATATTAATATTCTCAACAAAATTTGTGTCATTTTTGCCATTTTCAGGTGTCGTACTTGAACGAACTCCTCCTAGAGATTTATTCGGATCAACGCCAAATTTGCTGAGTCTAGTCTAAAGCGCTTTGTGACGTTAAATTGTGAAGATCTAGAGTTTTCATTGGAGGGCGTGTCCATGGCGGCCTCGCAAATTTCGATGTTTCGCCATGAAAAAGGAAGTTGCTATAACTCAGGCATACAATGTCCTATCTGTCCCAAACTTCACATGTGTGATGACACTCCTGACCTGATGACATCTACATGCCCATATTCAGTTTTACTCATAGCGCCACCTGCAGGCAACAGGAAGTGTCAGGCTGTACTCTGCAACAAACTCCTCCAAGAGATTTAATCAGATCAACACCAACATCGGTCAGTCTTATATAAAGGCTTTAGCGATGTTAAATTGCGAAGACCTTGAGTTTTCGTTGAAGGGGATGTCCGTGGCGGCCTGACAAATTTCGAGGTCTCGCCATGGATATAAAACTTGTTATAACTCAGCCATAAAATGTCCGATTTGCCTCAAACTTCACATGCTCGATAAGAGTCCTGGCCTGAACCAATCTGAAGGCCAATATTCTATTATAATCACAACGCCACCTGTTGGCAACAGGAAATGACTTGTAGCAAACTTCTACTAGAGATTTAATGATATCAACATTATATTTGGTCAGTCTGATCTAGAGGCCTTAGAGATGTTAAATTGCGAAGATCTTGAGTTTTCGTTATAGTGCGTGTCCGTGGTGGCGTGACAAAGTTTGATGTTTCGCCATGGACATCGAAGTTGTTATAACTCAGCCATAAAATGTCCGATCTGCCTCAAACTTCACAGGTTTGGTAAGAGTCTTGGCCTGAAGACACCTAAAGGCCAATATTCAGATATTATCATAGCGCCACCTGTTGGCAGCAGGATATATCATAACCTTCACTACCTCAAACATACCAAGGTCAATCTGCACCAAACTTCATATGTTTGATAATAGTGCCAGCCTGAACACATCTACATGCCAGTAATCAGTTATAGGCATAGCGCCACCAGCTGGCAGCAGGAAATTTGGCACATTTAAGTGACTTTGACATATTTCTCCTATTTTTACTGTATTAAAAGCATACTGCCCACCATTTGCTGTGATCTTAAAGCCACCGGTCGGCGGTGAGCCCGTGTGCGAGGGCCCGTTCATCGCTGCTTGCAGCTTTAATTATTATTATTATTCTTCTCCAAAATGAATCGCATTTTAGAGGGCCTAAACATGCCCGAAAACTCACGAAACTTTGCACACACATCAAACCTGGCGAAAATTTACGTCTGATATGGGTTTCAGAAGTGGGTGTGGCAAAATGGCTCGACAGCGCCACCTTTACACGTTCTGCGGTGTGCGCTTTCAGCTGTGATTCACGTACATGCACGAAAATCGGTACACACATCTAACACACCAATACCTACAAAAAAGCCTCTTGGAGAAAAATTTGACACCCAACAGGAAGTCGGTTATTTTTAATTTTCTCAGCAAAATTTTTGTCATTTTTGCCATTTTCAGGCGTCGTACTTGAACGAACTCCTCATAGAGATTGATTCAGATCAATGTCGAATTTGGTCAGTCCAATCTAAAGCCCTTTGTGACGTTAAATTGCGAAGATCTAGAGTTTTCATCGGAGGGCGTGTCTGTGGCGGCCTCGCAAATTTCGATGCTTCGCCATGAAAAAGGAAGTTGCTATAACTTAAGCATAAAATGTCCGATCTGTCCCAATCTTTATATGTGTGATAACACTCCTGATCTGAGGACAACTACATGCCCATATTCAGTTTTACTCATAGCGCCACCTGCTGGCAACAGGAAGTGTCATGCTGTACTCTGCAACAAACTCCTCCAAGAGATTTAATCAGATCAACACCAAAATCGGTCAGTCAAATAAAAAGGCTTTAGTGATGTTAAATTGCGAAGATCTTGAGTTTTCGTTGAAGGGCGTGTCCGTGGCGGCCTGACAAATTTCGAGGTCTCGCCATGGTTATAAAACTTGTTATAACTCAGCCATAAAATGTCCGATTTGCCTCAAACTTCACATGTTTGATAAGAGTCCTGGCCTGAACCAATCTGAAGGCCAATATTCTATTATAATCACAGCGCCACCTGTTGGCATCAGGAAATGACTTGTACCAAACTCCTCCTAGAGATTTAATGATATCAACATTATATTTGGACAGTCTGATCTAGAGGCCTTAGAGATGTTAAATTGTGAAGATCTTGAGTTTTCGTCAAAGGGCGTGTCCTTGGTGGCCTGACAAAGTTTGATGTTTCGCCATGGACATAGAAGTTGTTATAACTCAGCCACAAAATGTCCGATCTGCCTCAAACTTCACATGTTTGGTAAAAGTCCTGGCCTGAAGAAATCTAAAGGCCAATATTCAGATATTATCATAGCGCCACCTATTGGCAGTAGGATATATCATATCTTGCACTAACTCAAACATAGCAAGGTCAATCTGCACCAAACTTCATATGTTTGATGAAAGTGCTGGCCTGAACACATCTACATGCCAATAATCAGTTATAGGCATAGCGCCACCAGCTGGCAGCAGGAAGTTTGGCACATTTAAGTGACTTTGATCTATTTTTCCTACATTTAATGTATTAAAAGCATACTGCCCACCATTTGCTGCTTTCCTAAAGCCACCGGTCGGCGGTGAGCCCGGGTGCGAGGGCCCGTTCATCGCTGCTTGCAGCTTTAATTAGGGCCCGAGCACCGATGGTGTGAGGACCCTATTGAATCTGCTCCGTTTATTAGGGCCCGAGCACCGATGGTGTGAGGACCCTATTGAATCTGCTCCGTTTATTAGGGCCCGAGCACTACAGTGCGAGGACCCTATTGGAATTGCTCCGTTTATTCTTCTTCTTCTTCTTCTTCTTCTTCTTCTTCTTCTTCTTCTTCTTCTCCAAAGTGAAAAGTCTTTTTGAGGGCCTAAACATGCCCGAAAACTCACGAAACTTTGCACACGCATCAGACCTGGCGAAAATTTACATCTGATATGGTTTTCAAAAGTGGGTGTGGCAAAATGGCTCGATAGCGCCACCTATAAAATTTCAACGGAGTGCCCCTCGAGCTACGTTTCATGTACATGTACGAAACTCGGTACACACATGTAACACACCAATACCTACAAAAAAGTCTCCTGGTGCAACATCCGAAACCCAACAGGAAGTCCGTTATATTGAATTTCCTGTACGATTTTTGTGCAGTTTTTGCCATTTTCAGGCCTCATACTTTAACGAACTCCTCCTACAGTTTTTATCCGATCATCTTCAAATTTGCTGAGTGTCATCATAAGGCCTTTGCGATGTTAAATTGCGAAGATTTAGAGTTTTCGTCGAAGGGCGTGTCCGTGGCGGCCGGACAAACTTTGATGTTTCGCCATGAAAAAGGAAGTTGCTATAACTCAGGCATACGATGTCCGATCTGCCTCAAACTTCACATGTTTGATGACAGTCCGGTCCTGAACACACGTCAGTGCCCATATTCAGTTATAGTCATAGCGCCACCTGCTGACAACAGGAAATGACATGTTTAACACTGTTAAGGACTCCTAGAAACATATTGAAAAGCGTTAACAAGTCTTAAATAGGCTAGCAACATGCTACAAACATGCTAAAACATGCTAGCAACACTTAGCTAAGAGCTAAAGCATGCTATTAATACAAATACAAAAGGAAATTGCTGTAACTCATGTATATAATGTTGAATCTGACCCAAACTTAATATTCAACATGCTACAAAAATAATAAAGCATGCTAGCAACACTTAGCTAATATGCTAAAGCATGCTAATAATACAATGAAACAGGAAGTTACTCTAACTCAGGCATACAATGTCCAATCAGCCCCAAACTTAACATGTTTGATAAGAATCCTGGCCTAAACACACGCCAATGCCCATATTCAGTTATAGTCATAGCGCCACCAGCTGGTAACAGGAAGCCACATGTTTAATACTGTTGTGGATGCCTAGCAACATTTTAAAAAAATTCAACAACTGTTAAACAGGGTAGCAACATGCTAGAAACATGCTATAACATGTTAGCAACATTTAGCTAAGTGCTAAAGCATACTCTTAATGCAATGAAACAGGAAGTTACTGTAACTCAGGCATGCAATGTCCAATCAGCCCCAAACTTCACATGTTTGATAACAGTCCTGGCCTGAAGATATCTACATGCCAATATTCAGTTATAGTTATAGCACCACCTACTGTCAACAGGAAGTGACATGTTTAACACTGTGACACACTATTAGCAACACACTAAAAAAGCCATTGAGTGCTAAACTAGTTTAAAACGTACTCAAACATGCTAGCAACACTTACTTAGTGCTAAAGCATGTTGTTAAAGACATAAAACAGGAAGTTACTGTAACTCAGACATGCAATGTCCAATCAGCCCCAAACTTCACGTTTGATAAGAGTCCTGGCCTGAAGATATATACATGCCCATATTCAGTTATAGTCACAGCGCCACCTGCTGACAACAGGAAGTGACGTTTAATGGTGTTACGGACTCCTAGCAACATAATAAAAAGCGTCAGCAAGTTTTAAATAGGCTAGCATCATGCTAGAATCATGTTAAAACATGCTAGCAACACTTAGCTGAGAGCTAAAGCATGATATTAATACAAAGAAAAATAAGTGTAACTCATGCATACAATGTCCAATCTGACCCAAGCTTAATATGTTTGATAAGAGTCCTGGTCTGAACACAAGCCCATGCCCATATTCAGTTATAGTCATAGTGCCACCTGCTGGCAACAGGAAGTCACATGTTTAATACTGTTGTGGATGCCCAGCAACATTTTAAAAATATCAACAAGTGTTAAATAGGGTAGCAACATGCTAGAAACATGTTAGCAACATTTAGCTAAGTGCTAAAGCATACTCTTAATGCAATGAAACAGGAAGTTACTGTAACTCAGGCATGCAATGTCCAATCAGCCCCAAACTTCACATGTTTGATAAGAGTCCTGGCCTGAATACATTTACATGCCAGTATTTAGTTATAGTCATAGCGCCACCAGCTGGCAACAGCAAATTACTTGTTTTACACTAACATAAGCATGCAATGTACAATTTGCACCAAACTTGACATGTTTGCCAATAGTCCTGGCCTGAAGACATCTAAAAGCCAATATTTCGTAATAGCGCCACCTGTTGGCAGCAGGATATGTCATGACTTACACTCAAGCATGCCATGTTCAAGCTTCACCAAACTTCATATGTTTCATGAAAGCACTGGCCTGAACACATCTGCATGCCAATATTCAGTTATAGGCATAGCGCCACCAGCTGGCAGCAGGAAGATTGGCACATATCAATGACTTTGACATATTCCTCCTACATTTACTGTGTTAATAGCATAGTGCCCACCATTCGCCACCGATTGGCGGTGAGCCCGAGTGCGGGGGCCCTACCATCGCTGCTTGCAGCTTTAATTATTAGGGCCCGAGCACCGATGGTGTGAGGACCCTATTGGATCTGCTCCGTTTCTTATTAGGGCCCGAGCACCGATGGTGTGAGGACCCTATTGAATCTGCTCCGTTTATTATTAGGGCCCGAGCACCGATGGTGTGAGGACCCTATTGGATCTGCTCCGTTTCTTATTATTATTATTCTTATCCGGAATGAATCGCATTTTTGAGGGCCTAAACATACCCGAAAACTAACGAAACTTTGCACACACATCAGACCTGGCGAAAATGGACGTCTGATATGGGTTGCAGAAGTGGGTGTGGCAAAATGGCTCAATAGCGCCACCTTTACACGTTCCGCGGTGTGCGCATTCAGCTGTGATTATCGTACATGCACAAAAATCGGTACACATATGTAACACACCAATACCTACAAAAAAGCCTCTTGAGATAAAATCCGAAACCCAACAGGAAGTCAGTTATTGTTAATTTTCTCAGCAAATTTTGTGTCATTTTTGCCATTTTCAGGCGTCATACTTGAACGAACTCCTCCTAGAGATTTATTCGGATCAACGCCAAATTTGCTGAGTCTAATCTAAAGCCCTTTGTGACGTTAAATTGCGAAGATCTAGAGTTTTCATCAGAGGGCGTGTCCGTGGCGGCCTGACAAATTTCGATGCTTCGCCATGAAAAAGGAAGTTGTTATAACTCAGGCATAAAATGTCCGATCTGCCCCAAACTTCACATGTGTGATAACACTCCTGACCTGATGACATCTATATGTCCATATTCAGTTATAGTCATAGCGCCACCTGCTGGCAACAGGAAGTGTCATGCTGTACTCTGCAACAAACTCCTCCTAGAGATTTATACAGATCAACACCAAAATCAGTCAGTCTAATATAAAGGCTTTAGTGATGTTTATTTGCGAAGATCTTGAGTTTTCGTTGAAGGGCGTGTCCGTGGCGGCCTGACAAATTTCGAGGTCTCGCCATGGATGTAAAACTTGTTATAACTCAGCCATAAAATGCCCGATTTGCCTCAAACTTCACATATTCGATAAGAGTCCTGGCCTGAACAAATCTGAAGGCCAATATTCTATTATAATCACAGCGCCACCTGTTGGCAAGAGGAAATGACTTGTAGCAAACTCCTCCTAGAGATTTAATGATATCAATTTTATATTTGCTCAGTCTGATCTAGAGGCCTTAGAGATGTTAAATTGCGAAGATCTTGAGTTTTCGTTAAAGGGCGTGTCTGTGGCGGCGTGACAAAGTTTGATGTTTCGCCATGGACATAGAAGTTGTTATAACTCAGCCATAAAATGTCCGATCTGCCTCAAACTTCACAGGTTTGGTAAGAGTCCTGGCCTGAAGACACCTAAAGGCCAATATTCAGATATTATCATAGCGCCACCTGTTGGCAGCAGGATATATCATATCTTTCACTAACTCAAACATACCAAGGTCAATCTGCACCAAACTTCATATGTTTGATGAAAGTGCCAGCCTGAACACATCTACATGCCAATAATCAGTTATAGGCATAGCGCCACCAGCTGGCAGCAGGAAATTTGGCACATTTAAGTGACTTTGACATATTTTTCCTATTTTTACTGTATTAAAAGCATACTACCCACCATTAGCTGTGTTCCTAAAGCCACCGGTCGGCGGTGAGCCCGTGTGCGAGGGCCCGTTCATCGCTGCTTGCAGCTTTAATTATTATTATTCTTCTTCTCCGGAATGAATCACATTTTTGAGGGCCTAAACATACCCGAAAACTCATGAAACTTTGCACACACATCAAACCTGGCGAAAATGGATGTCTGATATGGGTTTCAGAGATGGGTGTGGCAAAACGGCTCGATAGCGCCACCTTTACACGTTCCGCGGTGTGCGCTTTCAGCTATGATTCACGTACATGCATGAAAATCGGTACACACATGTATCTCACCAATACCTACAAAAAAGCCTCCTGGGACAAAATCCGAAACCCAACAGGAAGTCGGTTATTATTAATTTTCTTAGCAAAATTTGTGTCATTTTTGCCATTTTCAAGCGTCGTACTTGAACGAACTCCTCCTAGAGATTTACTCCGATCAACAGCAAATTTGGTGAGTCTAATCTAAAGCCCTTTGTGACGTTAAATTGTGAAGATCTAGAGTTTTCATCAGAGGGCGTGTCCGTGGCGGCCTCGCAAATTTCGATGTTTCGCCATGAAAAAGGAAGTTGCTATAACTTAGGCATAAAATGTCCGATCTGTCCCAAACTTCACATGTGTGATAACACTCCTGACCTGATGACATCTACATATCCATATTCAGTTATAGTCATAGCGCCACCTGCTGGCAACAGGAAGTGTCATGCTGTACTCTACCACCAACTCCTCCTAGAGATTTATACAGATCAACACCAAAATCGGTCAGTCTAATATAAAGGCCTTAGAGATGTTAAATTGTGAAGATCTTGAGTTTTCGGTAAAGGGCGTGTCCGTGGCGGCCTGACAAATTTCGAGGTCTCGCCATGGATATAAAACTTGTTATAACTCAGCCATAAAATGTCCGATTTGCCTCAAACTTCACATATTCGATAAGAGTCCTGGCCTGAACACATCTGAAGGCCAATATTCTATTATAATCACAGCGCCACCTGTTGGCAACAGGAAATGACTTGTATCAAACTCCTCCTAGAAATTTATTGATATCAACATTATATTTGGTCAGTCTGATCTAGAGGCCTTAGAGATGTTAAATTGTGAAGATCTTGAGTTTTCGTTAAAGGGCGTGTCTGTGGCGGCGTGACAAAGTTTGATGTTTCGCCATGGACATAGAAGTTGTTATAACTCAGCCATAAAATGTCCGATCTGCCTCAAACTTCACAGGTTTGGTAAGAGTCCTGGCCTGAAGACACCTAAAGGCCAATATTCAGATATTATCATAGTGCCACCTGTTGGCAGCAGGATATATCATATCTTTCACTAACTCAAACATACCAAGGTCAATCTGCACCAAACTTCATATGTTTGATGAAAGTGGTGGCCTGAACACATCTACATGCCAATAATCAGTTATAGGCATAGCGCCACCAGCTGGCAGCAGGAAATTTGGCACATTTAAGTGACTTTGACATATTTCTCCTATTTTTACTGTATTAAAAGCATACTACCCACCATTTGCTGTGTTCCTAAAGCCACCGGTCGGCGATGAGCCCGTGTGCGAGGGCCCGTTCATCGCTGCTTGCAGCTTTAATTATTATTATTCTTCTTCTCCGGAATGAATCGCATTTTTGAGGGCCTAAACATACCCGAAAACTCATGAAACTTTGCACACACATCAAACCTGGCGAAAATGGACGTCTGATATGGGTTGCAGAAGTGGGTGTGGCAAAATGGCTCAATAGCGCCACCTTTACACGTTCCGCGGTGTGCGCATTCAGCTGTGATTCACGTACATGCACGCAAATCGGTACACACATGTAACTCACCAATACCTACAAAAAAGCCTCCTGGGACAAAATCCGAAACCCAACAGGAATTCGGTTATTATTAATTTTCTTAGCAAAATTTGTGTCATTTTTGCCATTTTCAGGCGTCATACTTGAACGAACTCCTCCTAGAGATTTATTCGGATCAACACCAAATTTGGTGAGTCTAATCTAAAGCCCTTTGTGACGTTAAATTGCGAAGATCTAGAGTTTTCATCAGAGGGCGTGTCCGTGGCGGCCTCGCAAATTTCGATGTTTCGCCATGAAAAAGGAAGTTGCTATAACTCAGGCATAAAATGCCCGATCTGCCCCAAACTTCACATGTGTGATAACACTCCTGACCTGAAGACATCTACATGCCCATATTCAGTTTTACTCATAGCACCACCTGCAGGCACCAGGAAGTGTCATGCTGCACTCTGCAACAAATTCCTCCTGGAGATTTAATCAGATCAACACCAAAATCAGTCAGTCTAATAAAAAGGCTTTAGCGATGTTAAATTGCGAAGATCTTGAGTTTTCGTTGAAGGGCGTGTCCGTGGCGGCCTGGCAAATTTCGTGGTCTCGCCATGGATATAAATCTTGTTATAACTCAGCCATAAAATGTCCGATTTGCCTCAAACTTCACATGTTCGATAAGAGTCCTGGCCTGAAAACATCTGAAGGCCTATATTCTATTATAATCACAGCGCCACCTGTTGGCAACAGGAAATGACTTGTACCAAACTTCTCCTAGAGATTTAATGATATCAACATTATATTTGGTCAGTCTGATCTAGAGGCCTTAGAGATGTTAAATTGTGAAGATCTTGAGTTTTCGTTAAAGGGCGTGTCCATGGCGGCCTGACAAAGTTTGATGTTTCGCCATGGACATAAAAGTTGTTATAACTCAGCCATAAAATGTCCGATCTGCCTCAAACTTCACATGTTTGGTAAGAGTCCTGGCCTTAAGACATCTAAAGGCCAATATACAGATATTATTATAGTGCCACCTATTGGCAGTAGGATATATCATATCTTGCACTAACTCAAACATAGCAAGGTCAATCTGCACCAAACTTCATATGTTTGATGAAAGTGCTGGCCTGAACACATCTACATGCCAATAATCAGTTATAGGCATAGCGCCACCAGCTGGCAGCAGGAAGTTTGGCACATTTAAGTGACTTTGATCTATTTTTCCTACATTTAATGTATTAAAAGCATACTGCCCACCATTTGCTGCTTTCCTAAAGCCACCGGTCGGCGGTGAGCCCGGGTGCGAGGGCCCGTTCATCGCTGCTTGCAGCTTTAATTAGGGCCCGAGCACCGATGGTGTGAGGACCCTATTGAATCTGCTCCGTTTATTAGGGCCCGAGCACCGATGGTGTGAGGACCCTATTGAATCTGCTCCGTTTATTAGGGCCCGAGCACTACAGTGCGAGGACCCTATTGGAATTGCTCCGTTTATTCTTCTTCTTCTTCTTCTTCTTCTTCTTCTTCTTCTTCTCCAAAGTGAAAAGTCTTTTTGAGGGCCTAAACATGCCCGAAAACTCACGAAACTTTGCACACGCATCAGACCTGGCGAAAATTTACATCTGATATGGTTTTCAAAAGTGGGTGTGGCAAAATGGCTCGATAGCGCCACCTATAAAATTTCAACGGAGTGCCCCTCGAGCTACGTTTCATGTACATGTACGAAACTCGGTACACACATGTAACACACCAATACCTACAAAAAAGTCTCCTGGTGCAACATCCGAAACCCAACAGGAAGTCCGTTATATTGAATTTCCTGTACGATTTTTGTGCAGTTTTTGCCATTTTCAGGCCTCATACTTTAACGAACTCCTCCTACAGTTTTTATCCGATCATCTTCAAATTTGCTGAGTGTCATCATAAGGCCTTTGCGATGTTAAATTGCGAAGATTTAGAGTTTTCGTCGAAGGGCGTGTCCGTGGCGGCCGGACAAACTTTGATGTTTCGCCATGAAAAAGGAAGTTGCTATAACTCAGGCATACGATGTCCGATCTGCCTCAAACTTCACATGTTTGATGACAGTCCGGTCCTGAACACACGTCAGTGCCCATATTCAGTTATAGTCATAGCGCCACCTGCTGACAACAGGAAATGACATGTTTAACACTGTTAAGGACTCCTAGAAACATATTGAAAAGCGTTAACAAGTCTTAAATAGGCTAGCAACATGCTACAAACATGCTAAAACATGCTAGCAACACTTAGCTAAGAGCTAAAGCATGCTATTAATACAAATACAAAAGGAAATTGCTGTAACTCATGTATATAATGTTGAATCTGACCCAAACTTAATATTCAACATGCTACAAAAATAATAAAGCATGCTAGCAACACTTAGCTAATATGCTAAAGCATGCTAATAATACAATGAAACAGGAAGTTACTCTAACTCAGGCATACAATGTCCAATCAGCCCCAAACTTAACATGTTTGATAAGAATCCTGGCCTAAACACACGCCAATGCCCATATTCAGTTATAGTCATAGCGCCACCAGCTGGTAACAGGAAGCCACATGTTTAATACTGTTGTGGATGCCTAGCAACATTTTAAAAAAATTCAACAACTGTTAAACAGGGTAGCAACATGCTAGAAACATGCTATAACATGTTAGCAACATTTAGCTAAGTGCTAAAGCATACTCTTAATGCAATGAAACAGGAAGTTACTGTAACTCAGGCATGCAATGTCCAATCAGCCCCAAACTTCACATGTTTGATAACAGTCCTGGCCTGAAGATATCTACATGCCAATATTCAGTTATAGTTATAGCACCACCTACTGTCAACAGGAAGTGACATGTTTAACACTGTGACACACTATTAGCAACACACTAAAAAAGCCATTGAGTGCTAAACTAGTTTAAAACGTACTCAAACATGCTAGCAACACTTACTTAGTGCTAAAGCATGTTGTTAAAGACATAAAACAGGAAGTTACTGTAACTCAGACATGCAATGTCCAATCAGCCCCAAACTTCACGTTTGATAAGAGTCCTGGCCTGAAGATATATACATGCCCATATTCAGTTATAGTCACAGCGCCACCTGCTGACAACAGGAAGTGACGTTTAATGGTGTTACGGACTCCTAGCAACATAATAAAAAGCGTCAGCAAGTTTTAAATAGGCTAGCATCATGCTAGAATCATGTTAAAACATGCTAGCAACACTTAGCTGAGAGCTAAAGCATGATATTAATACAAAGAAAAATAAGTGTAACTCATGCATACAATGTCCAATCTGACCCAAGCTTAATATGTTTGATAAGAGTCCTGGTCTGAACACAAGCCCATGCCCATATTCAGTTATAGTCATAGTGCCACCTGCTGGCAACAGGAAGTCACATGTTTAATACTGTTGTGGATGCCCAGCAACATTTTAAAAATATCAACAAGTGTTAAATAGGGTAGCAACATGCTAGAAACATGTTAGCAACATTTAGCTAAGTGCTAAAGCATACTCTTAATGCAATGAAACAGGAAGTTACTGTAACTCAGGCATGCAATGTCCAATCAGCCCCAAACTTCACATGTTTGATAAGAGTCCTGGCCTGAATACATTTACATGCCAGTATTTAGTTATAGTCATAGCGCCACCAGCTGGCAACAGCAAATTACTTGTTTTACACTAACATAAGCATGCAATGTACAATTTGCACCAAACTTGACATGTTTGCCAATAGTCCTGGCCTGAAGACATCTAAAAGCCAATATTTCGTAATAGCGCCACCTGTTGGCAGCAGGATATGTCATGACTTACACTCAAGCATGCCATGTTCAAGCTTCACCAAACTTCATATGTTTCATGAAAGCACTGGCCTGAACACATCTGCATGCCAATATTCAGTTATAGGCATAGCGCCACCAGCTGGCAGCAGGAAGATTGGCACATATCAATGACTTTGACATATTCCTCCTACATTTACTGTGTTAATAGCATAGTGCCCACCATTCGCCACCGATTGGCGGTGAGCCCGAGTGCGGGGGCCCTACCATCGCTGCTTGCAGCTTTAATTATTAGGGCCCGAGCACCGATGGTGTGAGGACCCTATTGGATCTGCTCCGTTTCTTATTAGGGCCCGAGCACCGATGGTGTGAGGACCCTATTGAATCTGCTCCGTTTATTATTAGGGCCCGAGCACCGATGGTGTGAGGACCCTATTGGATCTGCTCCGTTTCTTATTATTATTATTCTTATCCGGAATGAATCGCATTTTTGAGGGCCTAAACATACCCGAAAACTAACGAAACTTTGCACACACATCAGACCTGGCGAAAATGGACGTCTGATATGGGTTGCAGAAGTGGGTGTGGCAAAATGGCTCAATAGCGCCACCTTTACACGTTCCGCGGTGTGCGCATTCAGCTGTGATTATCGTACATGCACAAAAATCGGTACACATATGTAACACACCAATACCTACAAAAAAGCCTCTTGAGATAAAATCCGAAACCCAACAGGAAGTCAGTTATTGTTAATTTTCTCAGCAAATTTTGTGTCATTTTTGCCATTTTCAGGCGTCATACTTGAACGAACTCCTCCTAGAGATTTATTCGGATCAACGCCAAATTTGCTGAGTCTAATCTAAAGCCCTTTGTGACGTTAAATTGCGAAGATCTAGAGTTTTCATCAGAGGGCGTGTCCGTGGCGGCCTGACAAATTTCGATGCTTCGCCATGAAAAAGGAAGTTGTTATAACTCAGGCATAAAATGTCCGATCTGCCCCAAACTTCACATGTGTGATAACACTCCTGACCTGATGACATCTATATGTCCATATTCAGTTATAGTCATAGCGCCACCTGCTGGCAACAGGAAGTGTCATGCTGTACTCTGCAACAAACTCCTCCTAGAGATTTATACAGATCAACACCAAAATCAGTCAGTCTAATATAAAGGCTTTAGTGATGTTTATTTGCGAAGATCTTGAGTTTTCGTTGAAGGGCGTGTCCGTGGCGGCCTGACAAATTTCGAGGTCTCGCCATGGATGTAAAACTTGTTATAACTCAGCCATAAAATGCCCGATTTGCCTCAAACTTCACATATTCGATAAGAGTCCTGGCCTGAACAAATCTGAAGGCCAATATTCTATTATAATCACAGCGCCACCTGTTGGCAAGAGGAAATGACTTGTAGCAAACTCCTCCTAGAGATTTAATGATATCAATTTTATATTTGCTCAGTCTGATCTAGAGGCCTTAGAGATGTTAAATTGCGAAGATCTTGAGTTTTCGTTAAAGGGCGTGTCTGTGGCGGCGTGACAAAGTTTGATGTTTCGCCATGGACATAGAAGTTGTTATAACTCAGCCATAAAATGTCCGATCTGCCTCAAACTTCACAGGTTTGGTAAGAGTCCTGGCCTGAAGACACCTAAAGGCCAATATTCAGATATTATCATAGCGCCACCTGTTGGCAGCAGGATATATCATATCTTTCACTAACTCAAACATACCAAGGTCAATCTGCACCAAACTTCATATGTTTGATGAAAGTGCCAGCCTGAACACATCTACATGCCAATAATCAGTTATAGGCATAGCGCCACCAGCTGGCAGCAGGAAATTTGGCACATTTAAGTGACTTTGACATATTTTTCCTATTTTTACTGTATTAAAAGCATACTACCCACCATTAGCTGTGTTCCTAAAGCCACCGGTCGGCGGTGAGCCCGTGTGCGAGGGCCCGTTCATCGCTGCTTGCAGCTTTAATTATTATTATTCTTCTTCTCCGGAATGAATCACATTTTTGAGGGCCTAAACATACCCGAAAACTCATGAAACTTTGCACACACATCAAACCTGGCGAAAATGGATGTCTGATATGGGTTTCAGAGATGGGTGTGGCAAAACGGCTCGATAGCGCCACCTTTACACGTTCCGCGGTGTGCGCTTTCAGCTATGATTCACGTACATGCATGAAAATCGGTACACACATGTATCTCACCAATACCTACAAAAAAGCCTCCTGGGACAAAATCCGAAACCCAACAGGAAGTCGGTTATTATTAATTTTCTTAGCAAAATTTGTGTCATTTTTGCCATTTTCAAGCGTCGTACTTGAACGAACTCCTCCTAGAGATTTACTCCGATCAACAGCAAATTTGGTGAGTCTAATCTAAAGCCCTTTGTGACGTTAAATTGTGAAGATCTAGAGTTTTCATCAGAGGGCGTGTCCGTGGCGGCCTCGCAAATTTCGATGTTTCGCCATGAAAAAGGAAGTTGCTATAACTTAGGCATAAAATGTCCGATCTGTCCCAAACTTCACATGTGTGATAACACTCCTGACCTGATGACATCTACATATCCATATTCAGTTATAGTCATAGCGCCACCTGCTGGCAACAGGAAGTGTCATGCTGTACTCTACCACCAACTCCTCCTAGAGATTTATACAGATCAACACCAAAATCGGTCAGTCTAATATAAAGGCCTTAGAGATGTTAAATTGTGAAGATCTTGAGTTTTCGGTAAAGGGCGTGTCCGTGGCGGCCTGACAAATTTCGAGGTCTCGCCATGGATATAAAACTTGTTATAACTCAGCCATAAAATGTCCGATTTGCCTCAAACTTCACATATTCGATAAGAGTCCTGGCCTGAACACATCTGAAGGCCAATATTCTATTATAATCACAGCGCCACCTGTTGGCAACAGGAAATGACTTGTATCAAACTCCTCCTAGAAATTTATTGATATCAACATTATATTTGGTCAGTCTGATCTAGAGGCCTTAGAGATGTTAAATTGTGAAGATCTTGAGTTTTCGTTAAAGGGCGTGTCTGTGGCGGCGTGACAAAGTTTGATGTTTCGCCATGGACATAGAAGTTGTTATAACTCAGCCATAAAATGTCCGATCTGCCTCAAACTTCACAGGTTTGGTAAGAGTCCTGGCCTGAAGACACCTAAAGGCCAATATTCAGATATTATCATAGTGCCACCTGTTGGCAGCAGGATATATCATATCTTTCACTAACTCAAACATACCAAGGTCAATCTGCACCAAACTTCATATGTTTGATGAAAGTGGTGGCCTGAACACATCTACATGCCAATAATCAGTTATAGGCATAGCGCCACCAGCTGGCAGCAGGAAATTTGGCACATTTAAGTGACTTTGACATATTTCTCCTATTTTTACTGTATTAAAAGCATACTACCCACCATTTGCTGTGTTCCTAAAGCCACCGGTCGGCGATGAGCCCGTGTGCGAGGGCCCGTTCATCGCTGCTTGCAGCTTTAATTATTATTATTCTTCTTCTCCGGAATGAATCGCATTTTTGAGGGCCTAAACATACCCGAAAACTCATGAAACTTTGCACACACATCAAACCTGGCGAAAATGGACGTCTGATATGGGTTGCAGAAGTGGGTGTGGCAAAATGGCTCAATAGCGCCACCTTTACACGTTCCACGGTGTGCGCATTCAGCTGTGATTCACGTACATGCACGCAAATCGGTACACACATGTAACTCACCAATACCTACAAAAAAGCCTCCTGGGACAAAATCCGAAACCCAACAGGAATTCGGTTATTATTAATTTTCTTAGCAAAATTTGTGTCATTTTTGCCATTTTCAGGCGTCATACTTGAACGAACTCCTCCTAGAGATTTATTCGGATCAACACCAAATTTGGTGAGTCTAATCTAAAGCCCTTTGTGACGTTAAATTGCGAAGATCTAGAGTTTTCATCAGAGGGCGTGTCCGTGGCGGCCTCGCAAATTTCGATGTTTCGCCATGAAAAAGGAAGTTGCTATAACTCAGGCATAAAATGCCCGATCTGCCCCAAACTTCACATGTGTGATAACACTCCTGACCTGAAGACATCTACATGCCCATATTCAGTTTTACTCATAGCACCACCTGCAGGCACCAGGAAGTGTCATGCTGCACTCTGCAACAAATTCCTCCTGGAGATTTAATCAGATCAACACCAAAATCAGTCAGTCTAATAAAAAGGCTTTAGCGATGTTAAATTGCGAAGATCTTGAGTTTTCGTTGAAGGGCGTGTCCGTGGCGGCCTGGCAAATTTCGTGGTCTCGCCATGGATATAAATCTTGTTATAACTCAGCCATAAAATGTCCGATTTGCCTCAAACTTCACATGTTCGATAAGAGTCCTGGCCTGAAAACATCTGAAGGCCTATATTCTATTATAATCACAGCGCCACCTGTTGGCAACAGGAAATGACTTGTACCAAACTTCTCCTAGAGATTTAATGATATCAACATTATATTTGGTCAGTCTGATCTAGAGGCCTTAGAGATGTTAAATTGTGAAGATCTTGAGTTTTCGTTAAAGGGCGTGTCCATGGCGGCCTGACAAAGTTTGATGTTTCGCCATGGACATAAAAGTTGTTATAACTCAGCCATAAAATGTCCGATCTGCCTCAAACTTCACATGTTTGGTAAGAGTCCTGGCCTTAAGACATCTAAAGGCCAATATACAGATATTATTATAGTGCCACCTATTGGCAGCAGGATATATCATTTCTTGCACTAACTCACACATACCAAGGTCAATCTGCACCAAACTTCACATGTTTGATGAAAGTGCTGGCCTGAACACATCTACATGCCAATAATCAGTTATAGGCATAGCGCCACCAGCTGGCAGCAGGAAGTTTGGCACATTTAAGTGACTTTGATCTATTTTTCCTACATTTACTGTATCAAAAGCATACTGCCCACCGTTTGCTGTGTTCCTAAAGCCACCGGTCGGCGGTGAGCCCGTGTGCGAGGGCCCGTTCATCGCTGCTTGCAGCTTTAATTAGGGCCCGAGCACCGATGGTGTGAGGACCCTATTGAATCTGCTCCGTTTATTATTATTATTATTATTATTATTATTATTAGGGGCCAAGCACCGAAGGTGCGAAGGCACCTATTGTATCCGTTAGAATTCTTATTATTATTATTATTCCGCCGCAAGTCTATGGCAGCCCATAGAACCGCTTGCGGGAAAGTTGTATAATTTGGCACACTGATAGAGGACCGTCCCAACATTAAACATAGCAAGTTTGGAGTCTCTAACTTAAACTCTCTAGCGCCACCATTTGTCCAAACTTTCACTTTCTTTTTGCTAATAACTTTTGAACCGTAAGCCACAAAATCAAAATTCCAATTTTCCCTGAATCCTTGGGTCATGCCGAGTCGAATGAACACCAAATTTCAAAAATCCTAAGGATTAGTTTTTTTTCTATAATTTATTGTTTGTAAAACCTACTTTTTCGAACTCGTCCTAGACGGTTTGTCTGATTTACACCAAAATTGGCTCAGATCATCTTCAGACCATGCAGGCAAAAAGTTATGGAATTCAAGTTGATTGGACAAACCGTTCTCCAATTAACGCGCTAATTAATTCTACAAAAAGCGTTCAAAAATGGAAGTGAGGCAATATCTCCGGAACGCTTTGGAATATTGAGACCAAACTTGGTGTGTGTTATAACAAGCATGACCTGAGGCTACCTGCAGTGTTTCATCACAGTGCCACCTAGTGGTCAGGAGATATGAAAAATGGCTATTTTTGCTTATAACTTCTCAGTGGTTTGACCAAAAATCTCAAAACTGGTCTTGTTAGATTTGGAGGAGCATGCCGAGTCGAACCATATCCAATTTTCCCATGTCAGCCATTTTGGGTGTCGGCCATTTTGAATTTAGCTTTAAAATGCTGTATCTTGAGAACGGATTAACGTATCGTTTCGACAATAATTACAAAAATGTTCGGCACCATGCCCTGAATGTACATACAAATTTTGGGGCCAGCGCCACCTTGTGGTCAAAAGTTATAGCGAAATTTCGAAAAATGCTAATAACTTCTGAAAAAAATGGCTTATTGTAATAAAAGTGATCTCAAAATATTCCTTGTGTCAGGCCGAGAACATTGATACCAATTACGCCAAAATTGGCCTAACTTCCTGTTCACCATTTTGATTCATGTAGAAAACCTACTTTTTCGAACTCCTCCTAGACCGTTAGTCGGATTTTCACCAAATTTGACTCGGATCATCTTCAGACCATGCTGACAAAAAGTTATGGATTTCGTGTCGATATTCGAAACCGTTTTCATTTAACGCATCAACGAATTTGCAGGTAAGATGCCAATGCGCATCGGAAGCTGTATCTCTGCAAAGCTTTGAGATATTTGCACCAAATTTGGTATGTGGCATTATCACCTCACACTGATGACACCACATCAATTTGGTAGCAGCGCCACCTATTGGTCAAGAGTAATGAAGCATTCATTAACCATTAGTTTTAAAATATACAAAAATGCTAATAACTGTAGATAGCATTAGCCTATTGTAATGAAACTGGTCTCAAAATATTCCTTGGGTCATGCCGACAACATAGATACCAATTATGCCACAGTTGGCCAAACTCCCTGTCCGCCATTTTGATTTATGTTGAAAACCTACTTTTTCGAACTAGTCCTAGACCGTTTGTCCGATTTTCACCAAAATCGAGTCAGATCATCTTCAGACTGTGCTGAGAAAAAGTTATGGATTTCATGTTGATAGTTGAAACCGTTTTCGTACAGCGCCTCTATAAATTATAGGCTTGAAGTGAAAATGACTCTAAGGCTATATCTTTGGAAAACTTTGACATAATGACACCAAACTTTGTGTGAACGTTTGTCATCTCACACTAAACACACCACATCGATTTGATAACAGCGCCACCTGTTGGTAAAACCTAATAAGCCATTAAATCATATCAGTAGGCGCTCTACATCATTTTTCTGTCGTTTTGACTAAAATCATCCTAAAATGGCTTCTTTTTACTTATTGTTGCAGTTGGTCTGCTGTTCCTGCCATCCTTAGCTCCTCATTTTCCGCTTTAAGTGCTTGGCCCCGTAATTGCTGCTTGCAGCTATATTTATTATTATTATTCTCCAAAGTGAATCGCATTTTAGAGGACCTAAACATTCCCGAAAACTCACAAAACTTTGCACACACATCAAACCTGGCGAAAATTTACGTCTGATTTGGGTTTCAGAAGTGGGTGTGGCAAAATGGCTCGACAGCGCCACCTTTAGACGTTCAGCGGTGTGCGCTTTCAGCTGTGATTCACGTACATGCACGGAAATCGGTACACACATGTAACACACCAAAACCTACAAAAAAGCCTCTTGGAGCAAAATCCGGAACCCAACAGGAAGTCGGTTAATATTAATATTCTCAACAAAATTTGTGTCATTTTTGCCTTTTTCAGGTGTCGTACTTGAACGAACTCCTCCTACAGATTTATTCGGATCAACGCCAAATTTGCTGAGTCTAGTCTAAAGCCCTTTGTGACGTTAAATTGTGAAGATCTAGAGTTTTCATCGGAGGGCGTGTCCATGGCGGCCTCGCAAATTTCGATGTTTCGCCATGAAAAAGGAAGTTGCTATAACTCAGGCATACAATGTCCTATCTGTCCCAAACTTCACATGTGTGATAACACTCCTGACCTGAAGACATCTACATGCCCATATTCAGTTATAGTCATAGCGCCACCTGCAGGCAACAGGAAGTGTCATGCTGTACTCTACAACCAACTCCTCCTAGAGATTTATTCAGATCAACACCAAAATCGGTCAGTCTAATATAAAGGCCGTAGCGATGTTAAATTGTGAAGATCTTGAGTTTTCGGTAAAGGGCGTGTCCGTGGCGGCCTGACAAATTTCGAGGTCTCGCCATGGATATAAAACTTGTTATAACTCAGCCATAAAATGTCCGATTTGCCTCAAACTTCACATATTAGATAAGAGTCCTGGCCTGAACACATCTGAAGGCCAATATTCTATTATAATCACAGCGCCACCTGTTGGCAACAGGAAATGACTTGTATCAAACTCCTCCTAGAGATTTAATGATATCAACATTATATTTGGTCAGTCTGATGTAGAGGCCTTAGAGATTTTAAATTGCGAAGATCTTGAGTTTTCATTAAAGGGCGTGTCTGTGGCGGCGTGACAAAGTTTGATGTTTCGCCATGGACATAGAAGTTGTTATAACTCAGCCATAAAATGTCCGATCTGCCTCAAACTTCACAGGTTTGGTAAGAGTCCTGGCCTGAAGACACCTAAAGGCCAATATTCAGATATTATCATAGCGCCACCTGTTGGCAGCAAGATATATCATATCTTTCACTAACTCAAACATACCAAGGTCAATCTGCACCAAACTTCATATGTTTGATGAAAGTGGTGGCCTGAACACATCTACATGCCAATAATCAGTTATAGGCATAGCGCCACCAGCTGGCAGCAGGAAATTTGGCACATTTAAGTGACTTTGACATATTTCTCCTATTTTTACTGTATTAAAAGCATACTACCCACCATTTGCTGTGTTCCTAAAGCCACCGGTCGGCGGTGAGCCCGTGTGCGAGGGCCCGTTCATCGCTGCTTGCAGCTTTAATTAGGGCCCGAGCACTACAGTGCGAGGACCCTATTGGAATTGCTCCGTTTATTATTATTCTTCTTCTTCTTCTCCAAAATGAAAAGTCTTTTTGAGGGCCTAAACATGCCCGAAAACTCACGAAACTTTGCACACGCATCAGACCTGGCGAAAATTTACATCTGATATGGTTTTCAAAAGTGGGTGTGGCAAAATGGCTCGATAGCGCCACCTATAAAATTTCAACGCAGTGCGCCTCGAGCTACGTTTCACGTACATGTACGAAACTCGGTACACATATGTAACACACCAATACCTACAAAAAAGTCTCCTGGTGCAACATCCAAAACCCAACAGGAAGTCCGTTATATTGAATTTCCTGTACGATTTTTGTGCAGTTTTTGCCATTTTCAGGCCTCGTACTTTAACGAACTCCTCCTACAGTTTTTATCCGATCATCTTCAAATTTGCTGAGTGTCATCATAAGGCCTTTGCGATGTTAAATTGCGAAGCTTTAGAGTTTTCGTCGAAGGGCGTGTCCGTGGCGGCCTGACAAACTTTGATGTTTCGCCATGAAAAAGGAAGTTGCTATAACTCAGGTATACGATGTCCGATCTGCCTCAAACTTCACATGTTTGATGACAGTCCGGTCCTGAACACACGTCAGTGCCCAAATTCAGTTATAGTCATAGCGCCACCTGCTGACAACAGGAAATGACATGTTTAACACTGTTACGGACTCTTAGCAACATATTGAAAAGCGTTAACAAGTCTTAAATAGGCTAGCAACATGCTACAAACATGCTAAAACATGCTAGCAACACTTAGCTAAGAGCTAAAGTATGCTATTAATACAAATACAAAAAGAAATTGCTCTAACTCATGTATATACTGTTGAATCTGACCCAAACTTAATATTCAACATGCTGCAAAAATAATAAAGCATGCTAGCAACACTTAGCTAATATGCTAAAGCATGCTAATAATACAATGAAACAGGAAGTTACTCTAACTCAGGCATAAAATGTCCAATCAGCCCCAAACTTAACATGTTTGATAAGAATCCTGGCCTAAACACACGCCAATGCCCGTATTCAGTTATAGTCATAGTGCCACCAGCTGGTAACAGGAAGCCACATGTTTAATACTGTTGTGGATGCCTAGCAACATTTTAAAAAAATTCAACAACTGTTAAACAGGGTAGCAACATGCTAGAAACATGCTATAACATGTTAGCAACATTTAGCTAAGTGCTAAAGCATACTCTTAATGCAATGAAACAGGAAGTTACTGTAACTCAGGCATGCAATGTCCAATCAGCCCCAAACTTCACATGTTTGATAACAGTCCTGGCCTGAAGATATCTACATGCCAATATTCAGTTATAGTTATAGCGCCACCTACTGTCAACAGGAAGTGACAAGTTTAACACTGTGACACACTATTAGCAACACACTAAAAAAGCCATTGAGTGCTAAACTAGTTTAAAACGTACTCAAACATGCTAGCAACACTTACTTAGTGCTAAAGCATGTTGTTAAAGACATAAAACAGGAAGTTACTGTAACTCAGACATGCAATGTCCAATCAGCCCCAAACTTCACGTTTGATAAGAGTCCTGGCCTGAAGATATATACATGCCCATATTCAGTTATAGTCACAGCGCCATCTGCTGACAACAGGAAGTGACTTTTAATGGTGTTACGGACTCCTAGCAACATAATAAAAAGCGTCAGCAAGTTTTAAATAGGCTAGCATCATGCTAGAATCATGTTAAAACATGCTAGCAACACTTAGCTGAGAGCTAAAGCATGATATTAATACAAAGAAAAATAAGTGTAACTCATGCATACAATGTCCAATCTGACCCAAGCTTAATATGTTTGATAAGAGTCCTGGTCTGAACACAAGCCCATGCCCATATTCAGTTATAGTGATAGTGCCACCTGCTGGCAACAGGAAGTCACATGTTTAATACTGTTGTGGATGCCAAGCAACATTTTAAAAATATCAACAAGTGTTAAATAGGGTAGCAACATGCTAGAAACATGTTAGCAACATTTAGCTAAGTGCTAAAGCATACTCTTAATGCAATGAAAGAGGAAGTTACTGTAACTCAGGCATGCAATGTCCAATCAGCCCCAAACTTAATATGTTTGATAAGAGTCTTGGCCTGAATACATTTACATGCCAATATTCAGTTATAGTCATAGCGCCACCAGCTGGCAACAGCAAATTACTTGTTTTACACTAACTTAAGCATGCAATGTACAATTTGCACCAAACTTGACATGTTTGCCAATAGTCCTGGCCTGAAGACATCTAAAAGCCAATATTTTGTAATAGCGCCACCTGTTGGCAGCAGGATATGTCATGACTTACACTCAAGCATGCCATGTTCAAGCTTCACCAAACTTCATATGTTTGATAAAAGCACTGGCCTGAACACATCTGCATGCCAATATTCAGTTATAGGCATAGCGCCACCAGCTGGCAGAAGGAAGATTGGCACATATCAATGACTTTGACATATTCCTCCTACATTTTCTGTGTTAATAGCATAGTGCCCACCATTCGCCACCGATCGGCGGTGAGCCCGAGTGCGAGGGCCCTACCATCGCTGCTTGCAGCTTTAATTATTCTTCTTCTTCTTCTTCTCCAAAATGAAAAGTCTTTTTTAGGGCCTAAACATGCCCGAAAACTCACGAAACTTTGCACATGCATCAGACCTGGCGAAAATTTACATCTGATATGGTTTTCAAAAGTGGGTGTGGCAAAATGGCTCGATAGCGCCACCTATAAAATTTCAACGGAGTGCGCCTCGAGCTACGTTTCACGTACATGTACGAACCTCGGTACACATATGTAACACACCAATACCTACAAAAAAGTCTCCTGGTGCAACATCCGAAACCCAACAGGAAGTCCGTTATATTGAATTTCCTGTACGATTTTTGTGCAGTTTTTGCCATTTTCAGGCCTCGTACTTTAACGAACTCCTCCTACAGTTTTTATCCGATCATCTTCAAATTTGCTGAGTGTCATCATAAGGCCTTTGCGATGTTAAATTGCGAAGCTTTAGAGTTTTCGTCGATGGGCGTGTCCGTGGCGGCCTGACAAACTTTGATGTTTCGCCATGAAAAAGGAAGTTGCTATAACTCAGGCATACGATGTCCGATCTGCCTCAAACTTCACATGTTTGATGACAGTCCGGTCCTGAACACATGTCAGTGCACAAATTCAGTTATAGTCATAGCGCCACCTGCTGACAACAGGAAATGACATGAATTAACACTGTTACGGACTCTTAGCAACATATTGAAAAACGTTAACAAGTCGTAAATAGGCTAGCAACATGCTACAAACATGCTAAAACATGCTAGCAACACTTAGCTAAGAGCTAAAGCATGCTATTAATAAAAATACAAAAGGAAATTGCTGTAACTCATGTATATACTGTTGAATCTGACCCAAACTTAATATTCAACATGCTACAAAAATAATAAAGCATGCTAGCAACACTTAGCTAATATGCTAAAGCATGCTAATAATACAATAAAACAGGGAGTTACTCTAACTCAGGCATATCATGTCCAGTCAGCCCCAAACTTAACACGTTTGATAAGAATCCTGGCCTAAACACACGCCCATGCCTGTATTCAGTTATAGTCATAGCGCCACCAGCTGGTAACAGGAAGCCATATGTTTAATACTGTTGTGGATGACTAGCAACATTTAAAAAAAATCAACAACTGTTAAAAAGGGTAGAAACATGCTAGAAACATGCTATAACATGTTAGCAACATTTAGCTAAGTGCTAAAGCATGCTCTTAATGCAATGAAACAGGAAGTTACTGTAACTCAGGCATGCAATGTCCAATCAGCCCCAAACTTCACATGTTTGATAACAGTCGTGACCTGAAGATGTCTACATGCCAATATTCAGTTATAGTTATAGCGCCACCTACTGTCAACAGGAAGTGACATGTTTAACACTGTGACACACTATTAGCAACACACTAAAAAAGCCATTGAGTGCTAAACTAGTTTAAAACGTACTCAAACATGCTAGCAACACTTACTTAGTGCTAATGCATGTTGTTAAAGACATAAAACAGGAAGTTACTGTAACTCAGGCATGCAATGTCCAATCAGCCCCAAACTTCACATGTTTGATAAGACTCTTGGCCTGAAGATATATACATGCCCATATTCAGTTATAGTCACAGCGCCACCTGCTGACAACAGGAAGTGATGTTTAATGGTGTTACGGACTCCTAGCAACATATTAAAAAGCTTTAGCGAGTTTTAAATAGGCTAGCATCATGCTAGAATCATGTTAAAACATTCTAGCAACACTTAGCTAAGAGCTAAAGCATGATATTAATACAAAGAAAAATAAGTGTAACTCATGCATACAATGTCCAATCTGACCCAAGCTTAATATGTTTGATAAGAGTGCTGGTCTGAACACAAGCCAATGCCCATATTCAGTTATAGTCATAGTGCCACCTGCTGGCAACAGGAAGTCACATGTTTAATACTGTTGTGGATGCCAAGCAACATTTTAAAAATATCAACAAGTGTTAAATAGGGTAGCAACATGCTAGAAACATGTTAGCAACATTTAGCTAAGTGCTAAAGCATACTCTTAATGCAATGAAACAGGAAGTTACTGTAACTCAGGCATGCAATGTCCAATCAGCCCCAAACTTAATATGTTTGATAAGAGTCCTGGCCTGAATACATTTACATGCCAGTATTTAGTTATAGTCATAGCGCCACCAGCTGGCAACAGCAAATTACTTGTTTTACACTAACATAAGCATGCAATGTACAATTTGCACCAAACTTGACATGTTTGCCAATAGTCCTTGCCTGAAGACATCTAAAAGCCAATATTTCGTAATAGCACCACCTGTTGGCAGCAGGATATGTCATGACTTACACTCAAGCATGCCATGTTCAAGCTTCACCAAACTTCATATGTTTCATGAAAGCACTGGCCTGAACACATCTGCATGCCAATATTCAGTTATAGGGATAGCGCCACCAGCTGGCAGCAGGAAGATTGGCACATATCAATGACTTTGACATATTCCTCCTACATTTACTGTGTTAATAGCATAGTGCCCACCATTCGCCACCGATTGGCGGTGAGCCCGAGTGCGAGGGCCCTACCATCGCTGCTTGCAGCTTTAATTCTTATTATTATTCTTTCAATGTTTTGGGTCATTTCGGGGCCCTTAACATACACGAAAACTCTTGAAACTTTGCACACACATTGGAACCTGCGGCCATCAGGGCCGGACAGACTTTGACATGGGGGGGTCACCTGGGGGGGGCGTGGCACAGCGTTAAAAATATTTACATTTGAGGGACTCTGGACCAAACACCGGATGACCTACAGTTATCAAAATTCATACACACATAGACCTCATCGGGCTGAACAACTTTTATGCTCAAAGTCAGTGCTTTTCCCAACAGGAAGTCAGCTATTCAGGGATGTCTAAAAAGCGCATGCAATGGAATTTGAAATACTCCTCCTAAGCCTTTCCACCGATGGCCACCAAACTCGGTCAGCATGATCTCAAGACATTGGGGATGCAAAATTGCCAGGGGATTTTTGATATCTTGAACGGTTTGGCCGTGGCGGGGCGACAAAGTTATGGCGAGAAATGAGAAACAGGAAGTGTCTAATAACTTTAACACACTTTGTCTGATTTTGACCAAACTTCAGCAGTTTGTTCATCGTATGATGCCAATCACAGAGATGTGACTATTATGAGTCAAAGTTATAGCGCCACCAACTGGCAGCAGAACGCGCAACATTTTCTAAATGCTTTTAAATCAGCCTCTGAATTTTAGTAAATTTGCTTCAAACCTCATCCCAATAATGTCGAAACACGGCCGATGAGAATCTGTGAAGGGCATTATTGATAACTTTTATCATGTTGCCATGGCAACGTGTCAAACTTTAACTTTAGTTTTTTGTGTTTTCGAGCCACTTAAAATACTTAGAATTTCATGAAACTCAACACACACATCTGTATTAATGATATTTAGACACTGATAAAAGCCCATAAATGGGCGTGGAGGAGGCACTCTATAGCGCCACCTTTTGACAAAAGTTGGGGGTTTAGTTTTGCCTACCGTCACCAAACTCGGTACATATATTGGTCTCATCAAGCCGGACAGCTTTCTAATTAACACTTATTAGCTATAATAAACAGGAAGTTGGCTATTTTTATTTGAATGTGGATTTTTGGAAAAATCAGGCTGTAAATAAAATCATACTAAACAAAGCAGAAACAAGAAGTTCACACCAAACTTTGTCAACATGATAAGAATATACTCAAAATGCTAAATTGTGAGCGGATTTGGGATATCTTGAATGGTGTTGATGTGGTGATTTTTTAAAGTCACAGTAAAAAAAAAGTAGCATTCATTTTCAGATATCTTTAAAGTGCCTAATACCAACTCTTCAAAACTTTGTATATATGAAGAACAAATCATTCCTAGAAAATACGCTTGGTATCAACATTTTTTAAAATGCTCAGAGGCCCCAAAAACATTAAAAGTATCCAGAAGTGAAAGAGAGAGAAGTGAAAACTGTAATACAAGGGATGAACACCAGAGGTCCTCGTATGATAAGGAATATTTTTACCTCTAAAGCTATTCTGCTCATTCTCATCAATGTACAACAAAGAAACAAATGCATAGATTAATTTGCAGTTGTTATGTACTGTACTTTCAGAATACTTTTAAATAATTTTAAAATAAACACTAAAAAGCATAAATTTTTTTTAATGAAAAATTATGAAATGTTTTGTTTGTCTCTCATTGATTTGGTAACACTTTCTATGAAGCCCCTATTATAAGGGTATTTCTAAGGCATTTTAATGAACGCATAATGCATTATAAAAAAAATGTATAATATATTATATCATCCAATGAATATTCATAACAACAAATATATTACATTATAATACTTAAATATTAGAGGTTATAACTTTTAAGATTATGATTATTTATAACACACAATAGACACTATATTAAATCTACTTCATTTGTAATGGACTATATCATATTAGATTTATTTTTTACATTATATTCTATTCTATTGACTATAAGCAACTAACTCTCACCAACTAACACTCCTTAAAGTGTAGACTTACTTTAATGTTAGGCTAAGTAGAAGGTTCATGTTCTTGCAAAGTTACTTATAATCAGTTTCTCTTTTGGGGAACTGTCAAAATACAGTGTTCGCATATATTCAGCACACTACTAATAATAATTACTGCTAGCTGACATGCAGTTGCAGAGTTACTTATAAAAAGCTGTCTAACGGGTACCATCAAAATAATTAAACTGATCATATTACACATTTATCTGATCTGATCCCTTATCTTATGCCTATTTGAGAATTATTATTATTATTATTACTTATAAGTGATCTTTGTATGCTTTAAGAAAAGTGACATCAGTAAGATGGCAAAATATGAGAATTATACATTATAACTATGAGGAGGTAATCATACTCAATTTTATATATACAAATTGATTTTTAAAGATATTTTGAAAGAATGAAGCGTTTATAGAGCACTTTATTGTGTATTGCTGTACACCCACATGAACTGTGTTCATGTTCATGTTAATTCACAGTACATAAACTAATGTTGAAAGATACTAATTTACCTTTAAACAATATATGAATACTTGTTTTAGGTTAATATTAATTAACATTAATAAATGCTATTTAATTATTGTTCATGCCAATATAGTTAATATTAACAAATGAAACTGGATGGCAAAATTGTATATATTGTGTGTATGTGTCTGTGTGTTGATTTTAAAGTTTAACCCTTTCAATTCTGTAAAGTTTAAATCCAAACTGGCAGAGGGTTACTGTGAATGCATGTGCCAACTGGGCACCGTTTTCCTAATTGATTCTTAGTTATGTAGCGCTTAAGAGTGATGTTTTATAACAGGAGTCACCAGCAAAGCAATATCCACACACAAATTGAACAGAAAGGTAACAATGACATTTAAGCAGAAGTGGTGGACGTAATGCAAGCAATAATAACATTTTGTTATCATCATGAATTACATGTTCTTATCATCATCATCAGAATATAGGGAAAATGTAGCATATTGGTTCACAGTTGGCATTTATCTGAAGTCTTTGCAGGGGGTTAGGTTTATAGCAAACTCCTCCTAGAGATTTAATGATATCAACATTATATTTGGTCAGTCTAATCTACAGTCTAATGTTAAATTGTGAAAATCTTGAGTTTTCATTAAAGGGCGTGTCCGTGGCGGCCTGACAAAGTTTGTTGTTTCGCCATGGACAGGTGTTGTAACTCAGCCATAAAATGTCTGATCTGCCTCAAAATTCACAGGTTTGGTAAGAGCCCTGGCCTGAAGACACCTAAAGGCCAATATTCAGATATTATCATAGCGCCACCTGTTAGCAGCAGGATGTATCATATCTTTCACTAACTCAAACATACCAAGGTCAATCTGCACCAAACTTCATATGTTTGATAAAAGTGCCGGCCTGAACACATCTACATGCCAATAATCAGTTATAGGCATAGCGCCACCAGCTGGCAGTAGGAAATTTGGCACATTTAAGTGACTTTGACATATTTCTCCTATTTTTACTGTATTAAAAGCATACTACCCACTATTTGCTGTGTTCCTAAAGCCACCGGTCGGCGGTGAGCCCGTGTGCGAGGGCCCGTTCATCGCTGCTTGCAGCTTTAATTATTATTATTCTTCTTCTCCGGAATGAATCGCATTTTTGAGGACCTAAACATACCCGAAAACTCATGAAACTTTGCACACACATCAAACCTGGCGAAAATGGACGTCTGATATGGGTTGCAGAAGTGGGTGTGGCAAAATGGCTCAATAGCGCCACCTTTACACGTTCCGCGGTGTGCGCATTCAGCTGTGATTCACGTACATGCACGCAAATCGATACACACATGTAACTCACCAATACCTACAAAAAAGCCTCCTGGGACAAAATCCGAAACCCAACAGGAAGTCGGTTATTATTAATTTTCTTAGCAAAATTTGTGTCATTTTTGCCATTTTCAGGCGTCATACTTGAACGAACTCCTCCTAGAGATTTATTCGGATCAACACCAAATTTGGTGAGTCTAATCTAAAGCCCTTTGTGACGTTAAGTTGCGAAGATCTAGAGTTTTCATCAGAGGGCGTGTCCGTGGCTGCCTCGCAAATTTCGATGTTTCGCCATGAAAAAGGAAGTTGCTATAACTCAGGCATAAAATGCCCGATCTGCCCCAAACTTCACATGTGTGATAACACTCCTGACCTGAAGACATCTACATGCCCATATTCAGTTTTACTCATAGCGCCACCTGCAGGCACCAGGAAGTGTCATGCTGTACTCTGCAACAAATTCCTCCTGGAGATTTAATCAGATCAACACCAAAATCAGTCAGTCTAATAAAAAGGCTTTAGCGATGTTAAATTGCGAAGATCTTGAGTTTTCGTTGAAGGGCGTGTCCGTGGCGGCCTGTTAAATTTCGTGGTCTCGCCATGGATATAAATCTTGTTATAACTCAGCCATAAAATGTCCGATTTGCCTCAAACTTCACATGTTCGATAAGAGTCCTGGCCTGAACCAATCTGAAGGCCTATATTCTATTATAATCACAGCGCCACCTGTTGGCAACAGGAAATGACTTGTACCAAACTCCTCCTAGAGATTTAATGATATTAACATTATATTTGGTCAGTCTGATCTCGAGGCCTTAGAGATGTTAAATTGTGAAGATCTTGAGTTTTTGTTAAAGGGCGTGTCCATGGCGGCCTGACAAAGTTTGATGTTTCGCCATGGACATAAAAGTTGTTATAACTCAGCCATAAAATGTCCGATCTGCCTCAAACTTCACAGGTTTGGTAAGAGTCCTGGCCTGAAGACATCTAAAGGCCAATATACAGATATTATCATAGCGCCACCTATTGGCAGCAGGATATATCATATCTTGCACTAACTCACACATACCAAGGTCAATCTGCACCAAACTTCATATGTTTGATGAAAGTGCTGGCCTGAACACATCTACATGCCAATAATCAGTTATAGGCATAGCGCCACCAGCTGGCAGCAGGAAGTTTGGCACATTTAAGTGACTTTGATCTATTTTTCCTACATTTACTGTATTAAAAGCATACTGCCCACCGTTTGCTGTGTTCCTAAAGCCACCGGTCGGCGGTGAGCCCGTGTGTGAGGGCCCGTTCATCGCTGCTTGCAGCTTTAATTAGGGCCCGAGCACCGATGGTGTGAGGACCCTATTGAATCTGCTCCGTTTATTATTATTAGGGCCCGAGCACCGATGGTGTGAGGACCCTATTGGATCTGCTTCGTTTATTATTATTATTAGGGCCCGAGCACCGATGGTGTGAGGACCCTATTGGATCTGCTTCGTTTATTATTATTATTATTATTATTATTATTATTATTATTCTCCAAAATGAATCGCATTTTTGAGGGCTTAGACATACCCGAAAACTCATGAAACTTCGCACACACATCAGACCTGGCGAAAATTTACGTCTGATATGGGTTTCAGAAGTGGGTGTGGCAAAATGGCTCGACAGCGCCACCTTTACACGTTCCGCGGTGTGCGCTTTCAGCTGTGATTCATGTACATGCACGGAAATCGGTACACACATGTAACACACCAATACCTACAAAAAAGCCTCTTGGAGCAAAATCCGGAACCCAACAGGAAGTCGGTTAATATTAATATTCTCAACAAAATTTGTGTCATTTTTGCCATTTTCAGGCGTCGTACTTGAACGAACTCCTCCTAGAGATTTATTCGGATCAACACCAAATTTGCAGAGTCTAGTCTAAAGCCCTTTGTGACGTTAAATTGTGAAGATCTAGAGTTTTTATTGGAGGGCGTGTCAATGGCGGCCTCGCAAATTTCGATGTTTCGCCATGAAAAAGGAAGTTGCTATAACTCAGGCATACAATGTCCGATCCGTCCCAAACTTCACATGTGTGATAACACACCTGACCTGATGACATCTACATTCCCATATTCAGTTTTACTCATAGCGCCACCTGCTGGCACCAGGAAGTGTCATGCTGTACTCTGCAACAAACTCCTCCAAAAGATTTTATCAGATCAACACCAAAATCGGTCAGTCTAATAAAAAGGCTTTAGCGATGTTAAATTGCGAAGATCTTGAGTTTTCGTTGAAGGGCGTGTCCGTGGCGGCCTGGCAAATTTCGAGGTCTCGCCATGGATAATACACTTGTTATAACTCAGCCATAAAATGTCCGATTTGCCTCAAACTTCACATGTTCGATAAGAGTCCTGGCCTGAACCAATCTGAAGGCCAATATTCTATTATAATCACAGTGCCACCTGTTGGCAACAGGAAATGACTTGTATCAAACTCCTCCTAGAGATTTAATGGTATCAACATTATATTTGGTCAGTCTGATCTAGAGGCCTTAGAGATGTTAAATTGCGAAGATCTTGAGTTTTCGTTAAAGGGCGTGTCCGTGGCGGCGTGACAAATTTGATGTTTCGCCATGGACATAGAAGTTGTTATAACTCAGCCATAAAATGTCCGATCTGCCTCAAACTTCACAGGTTTGGTAAGAGTCCTGGCCTGAAGACACCTAAAGGCCAATATTCAGATATTATCATAGCGCCACCTGTTGGCAGCAGGATATATCATATCTTTCACTAACTCAAACATACCAAGGTCAATCTGCACCAAACTTCATATGTTTGATGAAAATGGTGGCCTGAACACATCTACATGCCAATAATCAGTTATAGGCATAGCGCCACCACCTGGCAGCAGGAAATTTGGCACATTTAAGTGACTTTAACAGATTTCTCCTATTTTTACTGTATTAAAAGCATACTACCCACCATTTGCTGTTTTCCTAAAGCCACCGTTCTGCGGTGAGCCCGGGTGCGAGGGCCCGTTCATCGCTGCTTGCAGCTTTAATTAGGGCCCGAGCACCGATGGTGTGAGGACCCTATTGGATCTGCTTCGTTTATTATTATTATTAGGGCCCGAGCACCGATGGTGTGAGGACCCTATTGGATCTGCTCCGTTTCTAATTAGGGCCCGAGCACCGATGGTGTGAGGACCCTATTGGATCTGCTTCGTTTATTATTATTATTATTATTATTCTCCAAAATGAATCGCATTTTTGAGGGCTTAGACATACCCGAAAACTCATGAAACTTCGCACACACATCAGACCTGGCGAAAATTTACGTCTGATATGGGTTGCAGAAGTGGGTGTGGCAAAATGGCTCGATAGCGCCACCTTTACACGTTCCGCGGTGTGCGCTTTCAGTTGTGATTCACGTACATGCACGAAAATCGGTACACACATCTAGCTCACCAATACCTACAAAAAAGCCTCTTGGAGCAAAATTTGACACCCAACAGGAAGTCGGTTATTTTTAATTTTCTTAGCAAAATTTGTGTAATTTTTGCCATTTTCAGGCGTCATACTTGAACGAACTCCTCCTAGAGATTTATTCGGATCAACGGCAAATTTGGTGAGTCTAATCTAAAGCCCTTTGTGACGTTAAATTGCGAAGATCTAGAGTTTTCATCGGAGGGCGTGTCCGTGGCGGCCTGGCAAATTTCGATGCTTCGCCATGAAAAAGGAAGTTGCTATAACTCAGGCATAAAATGCCCGATCTGCCCCAAACTTCATATGTGTGATAACACTCCTGACCTGATGACATCTACATGCCCATATTCAGTTTTACTCATAGCGGCACCTGCTGGCACCAGGAAGTGTCATGCTGTACTCTGCAACAAACTCCTCCAAAAGATTTAATCAGATCAACACCAAAATCGGTCAGTCTAATAAAAAGGCTTTAGCGATGTTAAATTGCGAAGATCTTGAGTTTTCGTTGAAGGGTGTGTCCGTGGCGGCCTGGCAAATTTCGTGGTCTCGCCATGGATATAAAACTTGTTATAACTCAGCCATAAAATGTCCGATTTGCCTCAAACTTCACATGTTCGATAAGAGTCCTGGCCTGAACCAATCTGAAGGCCTATATTCTATTATAATCACAGCGCCACCTGTTGGCAATAGGAAATGACTTGTACCAAACTCCTCCTAGAGATTTAATGATATCAACATTATATTTGGTCAGTCTGATCTCGAGGCCTTAGAGATGTTAAATTGTGAAGATCTTGAGTTTTCGTTAAAGGGCGTGTCCATGGCGGCCTGACAAAGTTTGATGTTTCGCCATGGACATAAAAGTTGTTATAACTCAGCCATAAAATGTCCGATCTGCCTCAAACTTCACATGTTTGGTAAAAGTCCTGGCCTGAAGACATCTAAAGGCCAATATACAGATATTATTATAGCGCCACCTATTGGCAGCAGGATATATCATATCTTGCACTAACTCACACATACCAAGGTCAATCTGCACCAAACTTCATATGTTTGATCAAAGTGCTGGCCTGAACACATCTACATGTCAATAATCAGTTATAGGCATAGCGCCACCAGCTGGCAGCAGGAAGTTTGGCACATTTAAGTGACTTTGATCTATTTTTCCTACATTTACTGTATTAAAAGCATACTGCCCACCGTTTGCTGTGTTCCTAAAGCCACCGGTCGGCGGTGAGCCCGTGTGCGAGGGCCCGTTCATCGCTGCTTGCAGCTTTAATTAGGGCCCGAGCACCGATGGTGTGAGGACCCTATTGAATCTGCTCCGTTTATTATTATTATTATTATTATTATTCTTCTTATCTGGAATGAATCGCATTTTTGAGGGCCTAGACATACCCGAAAACTAACGAAACTTCGCACACACATCAGACCTGGCGAAAATGGACGTCTGATATGGGTTGCAGAAGTGGGTGTGGCAAAATGGCTCAATAGCGCCACCTTTACACGTTCCGCGGTGTGCGCATTCAGCTGTGATTATCGTACATGCACAAAAATCGGTACACACATGTAGCACACCAATACCTACAAAAAAGCCTCTTGAGATAAAATCCGAATCCCAACAGGAAGTCGGTTATTATTAATTTTCTCAGCAAAATTTGTGTCATTTTTGCCATTTTCAGGTGTCATACTTGAACGAACTCCTCCTAGAGATTTATTCCGATCAACACCAAATTTGGTGAGTCTAATCTAAAGCCCTTTGTGACGTTAAATTGTGAAGATCTAGAGTTTTCATCGGAGGGCGTGTCCGTGGCGGCCTCGCAAATTTCAATGTTTCGCCATGAAAAAGGAAGTTGCTATAACTTAGGCATAAAATGTCCGATCTGTCCCAAACTTCACATGTGTGATAACACTCCTGACCTGATGACATCTACATGCCCATATTCAGTTATAGTCATAGCGCCACCTGCAGGCAACAGGAAGTGTCATGCTGTACTCTACAACCAACTCCTCCTAGAGATTTATACAGATCAACACCAAAATCGGTCAGTCTAATATAAAGGCCTTAGCGATGTTAAATTGTGAAGATCTTGAGTTTTCGGTAAAGGGCGTGTCCGTGGCGGCCTGACAAATTTCGAGGTCTCGCCATGGATATAAAACTTGTTATAACTCAGCCATAAAATGTCCGATTTGCCTCAAACTTCACATATTCGATAAGAGTCCTGGCCTGAACACATCTCAAGGCCAACATTCTATTATAATCACAGCGCCACCTGTTGGCAACAGGAAATGACTTGTATCAAACTCCTCTTAGAGATTTAATGATATTAACATTATATTTGATCATTCTGATCTAGAGGCCTTAAAGATGGTAAATTGCGAAGATCTTGAGTTTTCGTTAAAGGGCGTGTCTGTGGCGGCCTGACAAAGTTTGATGTTTCGCCATTGACATAGAAGTTGTTATAACTCAGCCATAAAATGTCCGATCTGCCTCAAACTTCACAGGTTTGGTAAGAGTCCTGGCCTGAAGACACCTAAAGGCCAATATTCAGATATTATCATAGCGCCACCTGTTGGCAGCAGGATATATCATATCTTTCACTAACTCAAACATACCAAGGTCAATCTGCACCAAACTTCATATGTTTGATGAAAGTGGTGGCCTGAACACATCTACATGCCAATAATCAGTTATATGCATAGCGCCACCAGCTGGCAGCAGGAAATTTGGCACATTTAAGTGACTTTGACATATTTCTCCTATTTTTAATGTATTAAAAGCATACTACCCCCTATTTGCTGTTTTCCTAAAGCCACCGGTCGGCGGTGAGCCCGGGTGCGAGGGCCCGATCATCGCTGCTTGCAGCTTTAATTATTATTATTCTTCTTCTCCGGAATGAATCGCATTTTTGAGGGCCTAAACATACCCGAAAACTCATGAAACTTTGCACACACATCAAACCTGGCGAAAATGGACGTCTGATATGGGTTTCAGAAGTGGGTGTGGCAAAATGGCTCGACAGCGCCACCTTTAGACGTTCAGCGGTGTGCGCTTTCAGCTGTGATTCACGTACATGCACGGAAATCGGTACACACATGTAACACACCAATACCTACAAAAAAGCCTCTTGGAGCAAAATCTGGAACCCAACAGGAAGTCGGTTAATATTAATATTCTCATCAAAATTTGTGTCATTTTTGCCATTTTCAGGCGTCGTACTTGAACGAACTCCTCCTAGAGATTTATTCGGATCAATGCCAAATTTGCCAAGTCTAGTCTAAAGCCCTTTGTGACGTTAAATTGTGAAGATCTAGAGTTTTCATCAGAGGGCGTGTCCATGGCGGCCTCGCAAATTTCGATGTTTCGCCATGAAAAAGGAAGTTGCTATAACTCAGGCATAAAATGCCCGATCTGCCCCAAACTTCACATGTGTGATAACACTCCTGACCTGAAGACATCTACATGCCCATATTCAGTTTTACTCATAGCGCCACCTGCAGGCACCAGGAAGTGTCATGCTGTACTCTGCAACAAATTCCTCCTGGAGATTTAATCAGATCAACACCAAAATCGGTCAGTCTAATAAAAAGGCTTTAGCGATGTTAAATTGCAAAGATCTTGAGTTTTCGTTGAAGGGCGTGTCCGTGGCGGCCTGGCAAATTTCGTGGTCTCGCCATGGATATAAATCTTGTTATAACTCAGCCATAAAATGTCCGATTTGCCTCAAACTTCACATGTTCGATAAGAGTCCTGGCCTGAACCAATCTGAAGGCCTATATTCTATTATAATCACAGCGCCACCTGTTGGCAACAGGAAATGACTTGTACCAAACTCCTCCTAGAGATTTAATGATATCAACATTATATTTGGTCAGTCTGATCTTGAGGCCTTAGAGATGTTAAATTGTGAAGATCTTGAGTTTTCGTTAAAGGGCGTGTCCATGGCGGCCTGACAAAGTTTGATGTTTCGCCATGGACATAAAAGTTGTTATAACTCAGCCATAAAATGTCCGATCTGCCTCAAACTTCACATGTTTGGTAAGAGTCCTGGCCTGAAGACATCTAAAGGCCAATATACAGATATTATTATAGTGCCACCTATTGGCAGCAGGATATATCATATCTTGCACTAACTCAAACATACCAAGGTCAATCTGCACCAAACTTCATATGTTTGATGAAAGTGCTGGCCTGAACACATCTACATGCCAATAATCAGTTATAGGCATAGCGCCACCAGCTGGCAGCAGGAAGTTTGGCACATTTAAGTGACTTTGATCTATTTTTCCTACATTTACTGTATTAAAAGCATACTGCCCACCGTTTGCTGTGTTCCTAAAGCCACCGGTCGGCGGTGAGCCCGTGTGCGAGGGCCCGTTCATCGCTGCTTGCAGCTTTAATTATTATTATTATTATTATTCTCCAAAATGAATCGCATTTTTGAGGGCTTAGACATACCCGAAAACTCATGAAACTTCGCACACACATCAGACCTGGCGAAAATTTACGTCTGATATGGGTTGCAGAAGTGGGTGTGGCAAAATGGCTCAATAGCGCCACCTTTACACGTTCCGCGGTGTGCGCTTTCAGTTGTGATTCACGTACATGCACGAAAATCGGTACACACATCTAGCTCACCAATACCTACAAAAAAGCCTCTTGGAGCAAAATTTGACACCCAACAGGAAGTCGGTTATTTTTTAATTTTCTTAGCAAAATTTGTGTAATTTTTGCCATTTTCAGGCGTCATACTTGAACGAACTCCTCCTAGAGATTTATTCGGATCAACGGCAAATTTGGTGAGTCTAATCTAAAGCCCTTTGTGACGTTAAATTGCGAAGATCTAGAGTTTTCAACGGAGGGCGTGTCCGTGGCGGCCTGGCAAATTTCGATGCTTCGCCATGAAAAAGGAAGTTGCTATAACTCAGGCATAAAATGCCCGATCTGCCCCAAACTTCACATGTGTGATAACACTCCTGACCTGATGACATCTACATGTCCATATTCAGTTTTACTCATAGCGCCACCTGCTGGCACCAGGAAGTGTCATGCTGTACTCTGCAACAAACTCCTCCAAAAGATTTAATCAGATCAACACCAAAATCGGTCAGTCTAATATAAAGGCCTTAATGATGTTAAATTGCGAAGATCTTGAGTTTTCGTTGAAGGGTGTGTCCGTGGCGACCTGGCAAATTTCGTGGTCTCGCCATGGATATAAAACTTGTTATAACTCAGCCATAAAAGGTCCGATTTGCCTCAAACTTCACATGTTCGATAAGAGTCCTGGCCTGAACCAATCTGAAGGCCTATATTCTATTATAATCACAGCGCCACCTGTTGGCAATAGGAAATGACTTGTACCAAACTCCTCCTAGTGATTTAATGATATCAACATTATATTTGGTCAGTCTGATCTCGAGGCCTTAGAGATGTTAAATTGTGAAGATCTTGAGTTTTCGTTAAAGGGCGTGTCCATGGCGGCCTGACAAAGTTTGATGTTTCGCCATGGACATAAAAGTTGTTATAACTCAGCCATAAAATGTCCGATCTGCCTCAAACTTCACATGTTTGGTAAAAGTCCTGGCCTGAAGACATCTAAAGGCCAATATACAGATATTATTATAGCGCCACCTATTGGCAGCAGGATATATCATATCTTGCAATAACTCACACTTACCAAGGTCAATCTGCACCAAACTTCATATGTTTGATCAAAGTGCTGGCCTGAACACATCTACATGCCAATAATCAGTTATAGGCATAGCGCCACCAGCTGGCAGCAGGAAGTTTGGCACATTTAAGTGACTTTGATCTATTTTTCCTACATTTACTGTATTAAAAGCATACTGCCCACCGTTTGCTGTGTTCCTAAAGCCACCGGTCGGCGGTGAGCCCGTGTGCGAGGGCCCGTTCATCGCTGCTTGCAGCTTTAATTATTCTTCTTCTTCTTCTTCTCCAAAGTTAATCGCATTTTAGAGGACCTAAACATTCCCGAAAACTCACAAAACTTTGCACACACATCAAACCTGGCGAAAATTGACGTCTGATTTGGGTTTCAGAAGTGGGTGTGGCAAAATGGCTCGACAGCGCCACCTTTAGACGTTCAGCGGTGTGCGCTTTCAGCTGTGATTCACGTACATGCACCGAAATCGGTACACACATGTAACTCACCAATACCTACAAAAAAGCCTCTTGGAACAAAATCCGGAACCCAACAGGAAGTCGGTTAATATTAATATTCTCAGCAAAATTTGTGTCATTTTTGCCTTTTTCAGGTGTCGTACTTGAACGAACTCCTCCTACAGATTTATTCGGATCAACGCCAAATTTGCAGAGTCTAGTCTAAAGCCCTTTGTGACGTTAAATTGTGAAGATCTAGAGTTTTCATCGGAGGGCGTGTCCGTGGCGGCCTCGCAAATTTCGATGTTTCGCCATGAAAAAGGAAGTTGCTATAACTCAGGCATACAATGTCCTATCTGTCCCAAACTTCACATGTGTGATAACACTCCTGACCTGAAGACATCTAGATGCCCATATTCAGTTAAAGTCATAGCGCCACCTGCAGGCAACAGGAAGTGTCATGCTGTACTCTACAACCAAATCCTCCTAGAGATTTATTCAGATCAACACCAAAATCGGTCAGTCTAATATAAAGGCCGTAGCGATGTTAAATTGTGAAGATCTTGAGTTTTCGGTAAAGGGCGTGTCCGTGGCGGCCTGACAAATTTCGAGGTCTCGCCATGGATATAAAACTTGTTATAACTCAGCCATAAAATGTCCGATTTGCCTCAAACTTCACATATTCGATAAGAGTCCTGGCCTGAACACATCTGAAGGCCAATATTCTATTAAAATCACAGCGCCACCTGTTGGCAACAGGAAATTACTTGTATCAAACTCCTCCTAGAGATTTAATGATGTCAACATTATATTTGGCCATTCTGATCTAGAGGCCTTAGAGATGTTAAATTGTGAAGATCTTGAGTTTTCGTTAAAGGGCGTGTCTGTGGCGGCATGACAAAGTTTGATGTTTCGCCATAGACATATAAGTTGTTATAACTCAGCCATAAAATGTCCGATCTGCCTCAAACTTCACTGGTTTGGTAAGAGTCCTGGCCTGAAGACACCTAAAGGCCAATATTCAGATATTATCATAGTGCCACCTGTTGGCAGCAGGATATATCATATCTTTCACTAACTCAAACATACCAAGGTCAATCTGCACCAAACTTCATATGATTGATGAAAGTGGTGGCCTGAACACATCTAGATGCCAATAATCAGTTATATGCATAGCGCCACCAGCTGGCAGCAGGTAATTTGGCACATTTAAGTGACTTTGATCTATTTTTCCTACATTTACTGTATTAAAAGCATACTGCCCACCGTTTGCTGTGTTCCTAAAGCCACCGGTCGGCGGTGAGCCCGTGTGCGAGGGCCCGTTCATCGCTGCTTGCAGCTTTAATTAGGGCCCGAGCACTACAGTGCGAGGACCCTATTGGAATTGCTCTGTTTATTATTAGGGCCCGAGCACTACAGTGCGAGGACCCTATTGGAATTGCTCCGTTTATTATTATTCTTCTTCTTCTTCTCCAAAATGAAAAGTCTTTTTGAGGGCCTAAACATGCCCGAAAACTCACGAAACTTTGCACACGCATCAGACCTGGCGAAAATTTACATCTGATATGGTTTTCAAAAGTGGGTGTGGCAAAATGGCTCGATAGCGCCACCTATAAAATTTCAACAGAGTGCGCCTCGAGCTACGTTTCACGTACATGTACGAAACTCGGTACACATATGTAACACACCAATACCTACAAAAAAGTCTCCTGGTGCAACATCCGAAACCCAACAGGAAGTCCGTTATATTGAATTTCCTGTACGATTTTTGTGCAGTTTTTGCCATTTTCAGGCCTCCTACTTTAACGAACTCCTCCTACAGTTTTTATCCGATCATCTTCAAATTTGCTGAGTGTCATCATAAGGCCTTTGCGATGTTAAATTGCGAAGCTTTAGAGTTTTCGTCGATGGGCGTGTCCGTGGCGGCCTGACAAACTTTGATGTTTCTCCATGAAAAAGGAAGTTGCTATAACTCAGGCATACAATGTCCGATCTGCCTCAAACTTCACATGTTTGATGACAGTCCAGTCCTGAACACATGTCAGTGCCCAAATTCAGTTATAGTCATAGCGCCACCTGCTGACAACAGGAAATGACATGTTTAACACTGTTACGGACTCTTAGCAACATATTGAAAAGCGTTAACAAGTCGTAAATAGCCTAGCAACATGCTACAAACATGCTAAAACATGCTAGCAACACTTAGCTAAGAGCTAAAGCATGCTATTAATACAAATATAAAAGGAAATTGCTGTAACTCATGTAAATACTGTTAAATCTGACCCAAACTTAATATTCAACATGCTACAAAAATAATAAAGCATGCTAGCAACACTTAGCTAATATGCTAAAGCATGCTAATAATTCAATAAAACAGGAAGTTACTCTAACTCAGGCATACCATGTCCAATCAGCCCCAAACTTAACATGTTTGATAAGAATCCTGGCCTAAACACACGCCCATGCCTGTATTCAGTTATAGTCATAGCGCCACCAGCTGGTAACAGGAAGCCATATGTTTAATACTGTTGTGGATGACTAGCAACATTTTAAAAAAAATTCAACAACTGTTAAAAAGGGTAGAAACATGCTAGAAACATGCTATTACATGTTAGCAACATTTAGCTAAGTGCTAAAGCATGCTCTTAATGCAATGAAACAGGAAGTTACTGTAACTCAGGCATGCAATGTCCAATCAGCCCCAAACTTCACATGTTTGATAACAGTCCTGGCCTGAAGATATCTACATGCCAATATTCAGTTATAGTTATAGCGCCACCTACTGTCAACAGGAAGTGACATGTTTAACACTGTGACACACTATTAGCAACACACTAAAAAAGCCATTGAGTGCTAAACTAGTTTAAAACGTACTCAAACATGCTAGCAACACTTACTTAGTGCTAAAGCATGTTGTTAAAGACATAAAACAGGAAGTTACTGTAACTCAGACATGCAATGTCCAATCAGCCCCAAACTTCACGTTTGATAAGAGTCCTGGCCTGAAGATATATACATGCCCATATTCAGTTATAGTCACAGCGCCACCTGCTGACAACAGGAAGTGACGTTTAATGGTGTTACGGACTCCTAGCAACATAATAAAAAGCGTCAGCAAGTTTTAAATAGGCTAGCATCATGCTAGAATCATGTTAAAACATGCTAGCAACACTTAGCTGAGAGCTAAAGCATGATATTAATACAAAGAAAAATAAGTGTAACTCATGCATACAATGTCCAATCTGACCCAAGCTTAATATGTTTGATAAGAGTCCTGGTCTGAACACAAGCCCATGCCCATATTCAGTTATAGTCATAGTGCCACCTGCTGGCAACAGGAAGTCACATGTTTAATACTGTTGTGGATGCCCAGCAACATTTTAAAAATATCAACAAGTGTTAAATAGGGTAGCAACATGCTAGAAACATGTTAGCAACATTTAGCTAAGTGCTAAAGCATACTCTTAATGCAATGAAACAGGAAGTTACTGTAACTCAGGCATGCAATGTCCAATCAGCCCCAAACTTAATATGTTTGATAAGAGTCTTGGCCTGAATACATTTACATGCCAATATTTAGTTATAGTCATAGCGCCACCAGCTGGCAACAGCAAATTACTTGTTTTACACTAACTTAAGCATGCAATGTACAATTTGCACCAAACTTGACATGTTTGCCAATAGTCCTGGCCTGAAGACATCTAAAAGCCAATATTTTGTAATAGCGCCACCTGTTGGCAGCAGGATATGTCATGACTTACACTCAAGCATGCCATGTTCAAGCTTCACCAAACTTCATATGTTTGATAAAAGCACTGGCCTGAACACATCTGCATGCCAATATTCAGTTATAGGCATAGCGCCACCAGCTGGCAGAAGGAAGATTGGCACATATCAATGACATATTCCTCCTACATTTTCTGAGTTAATAGCATAGTGCCAACCATTCGCCACCGATCGGCGGTGAGCCCGAGTGCGAGGGCCCTACCATCGCTGCTTGCAGCTTTAATTAGGGCCCGAGCACCGATGGTGTGAGGACCCTATTGGATCTGCTCCGTTTCTTATTAGGGCCCGAGCACTACAGTGCGAGGACCCTATTGGAATTGCTCCGTTTATTAGGGCCCGAGCCCAAAAGGGCGAAGGCCCTATTGTTCTTCTAAGGGTTATTATTTTTAGGGCCCGAGCACCGATGGTGTGAGGACCCTATTGGATCTGCTTCGTTTATTAGGGCCCGAGCACCGATGGTGTGAGGACCCTATTGGAATTGCTCCGTTTATTATTATTATTATTATTCTCAAAATGAATTGCATTTTTGAGGGCCTAAACATACACGAAAACTCATGAAACTTTGCACAAACATCAAACCTGGCGAAAATTTACGTCTGATATGGGTTGCAGAAGTGGGTGTGGCAAAATGGCTCGACAGCGCCACCTTTAGACGTTCAGCGGTGTGCGCTTTCAGCTGTGATTCACGTACATGCACGGAAATCGGGACTCACATGTAACACACCAATACCTACAAAAAAGCCTCTTGGAGCAAAATCCGGAACCCAACAGGAAGTCGGTTAATATTAATATTCTCAACAAAATTTGTGTCATTTTTGCCATTTTCAGGCGTCGTACTTGAACGAACTCCTCCTAGAGGTTTATTCGGATCAACGCCAAATTTGCTGAGTCTAGTCTAAAGCCCTTTGTGACGTTAAATTGTGAAGATCTAGAGTTTTCATTGGAGGGCGTGTCCATGGCGGCCTCGCAAATTTCGATGATTCGCCATGAAAAAGGAAGTTGCTATAACTCAGGCATACAATGTCCTATCTGTCCCAAACTTCACATGTGTGATGACATTCCTGACCTGATGACATCTACATGCCCATATTCAGTTTTACTCATAGCGCCACCTGCTGGCAACAGGAAGTGTCATGCAGTACTCTGCAACAAACTCCTCCAAGAGATTTTATCAGATCAACACCAAAATCGGTCAGTCTAATAAAAAGGCTTTAGCAATGTTAAATTGCGAAGATCTTGAGTTTTCGTTGAAGGGCGTGTCCGTGGCGGCCTGACAAATTTCGAGGTCTCGCCATGGATATAAAACTTGTTATAACTCAGCCATAAAATGTCCGATTTGCCTCAAACTTCACATATTTGATAAGAGTCCTGGCCTGAACACATCTGAAGGCCAATATTCTATTATAATCACAGCGCCACCTGTTGGCCACAGGAAATGACTTGTATCAAACTCCTCCTAGAGACTTAATGATATCAACATTATATTTGGTCAGTCTGATCTAGAGGTCTTAGAGATGTTAAATTGCGAAGATCTTGAGTTTTCGTTAAAGGGCGTGTCTGTGGCGGCGTGACAAAATTTGATGTTTCGCCATGGACATATAAGTTGTTATAACTCAACCATAAAATGTCCAATCTGCCTCAAAATTCACAGGTTTGGTAAGAGTCCTGGCCTGAAGACACCTAAAGGCCAATATTCAGATATTATCATAGCGCCACCTGTTTGCAGCAGGATATATCATATCTTTCACTAACTCAAACATACCAAGGTCAATCTGCACCAAACTTCATATGTTTGATGAAAGTGCTGGCCTGAACACATCTACATGCCAATAATCAGTTATAGGCATAGCGCCACCAGCTGGCAGCAGGAAATTTGGCACATTTAAGTGACTTTGACATATTTCTCCTATATTTATGGTATTAAAAGCATACTGCCCACCATTAGCTGTGTTCCTAAAGCCACCGGTCAGCGGTGAGCCCGTGTGCGAGGGCCCGTTCATCGCTGCTTGCAGCTTTAATTATTATTATTATTATTATTATTATTCTCCAAAATGAATCGCATTTTTGAGGGCTTAGACATACCCGAAAACTCATGAAACTTCGCACACACATCAGACCTGGCGAAAATTTACGTCTGATATGGGTTGCAGAAGTGGGTGTGGCAAAATGGCTCGATAGCGCCACCTTTACACGTTCCGCAGTGTGCGCTTTCAGTTGTGATTCACGTACATGCACGAAAATCGGTACACACATCTAGCTCACCAATACCTACAAAAAAGCCTCTTGGAGCAAAATTTGACACCCAACAGGAAGTCGGTTATTTTTAATTTTCTTAGCAAAATTTGTGTAATTTTTGCCATTTTCAGGCGTCATACTTGAACGAACTCCTCCTAGAGATTTATTCGGATCAACGGCAAATTTGGTGAGTCTAATCTAAAGCCCTTTGTGACGTTAAATTGCGAAGATCTAGAGTTTTCATCGGAGGGCGTGTCCGTGGCGGCCTGGCAAATTTCGATGCTTCGCCATAAAAAAGGAAGTTGCTATAACTCAGGCATAAAATGCCCGATCTGCCCCAAACTTCACATGTGTGATAACACTCCTGACCTGATGACATCTATATGCCCATATTCAGTTTTACTCATAGCGCCACCTGCTGGCACCAGGAAGTGTCATGCTGTACTCTGCAACAAATTCCTCCTGGAGATTTAATCAGATCAACACCAAAATCAGTCAGTCTAATAAAAAGGCTTTAGCGATGTTAAATTGCGAAGATCTTGAGTTTTCGTTGAAGGGCGTGTCCGTGGCGGCCTGGCAAATTTCGAGGTCTCGCCATGGATATAAATCTTGTTATAACTCAGCCATAAAATGTCCGATTTGCCTCAAACTTCACATGTTCGATAAGAGTCCTGGCCTGAAAACATCTGAAGGCCTATATTCTATTATAATCACAGCGCCACCTGTTGGCAACAGGAAATGACTTGTACCAAACTTCTCCTAGAGATTTAATGATATCAACATTATATTTGGTCAGTCTGATCTAGAGGCCTTAGAGATGTTAAATTGTGAAGATCTTGAGTTTTCGTTAAAGGGCGTGTCCATGGCGGCCTGACAAAGTTTGATGTTTCGCCATGGACATAAAAGTTGTTATAACTCAGCCATAAAATGTCCGATCTGCCTCAAACTTCACATGTTTGGTAAGAGTCCTGGCCTTAAGACATCTAAAGGCCAATATACAGATATTATTATAGTGCCACCTATTGGCAGCAGGATATATCATTTCTTGCACTAACTCACACATACCAAGGTCAATCTGCACCAAACTTCACATGTTTGATGAAAGTGCTGGCCTGAACACATCTACATGCCAATAATCAGTTATAGGCATAGCGCCACCAGCTGGCAGCAGGAAGTTTGGCACATTTAAGTGACTTTGATCTATTTTTCCTACATTTACTATATCAAAAGCATACTGCCCACCGTTTGCTGTGTTCCTAAAGCCACCGGTCGGCGGTGAGCCCGTGTGCGAGGGCCCGTTCATCGCTGCTTGCAGCTTTAATTAGGGCCCGAGCACCGATGGTGTGAGGACCCTATTGAATCTGCTCCGTTTATTATTATTATTAGGGCCCGAGCACCGATGGTGTGAGGACCCTATTGGATCTGCTTCGTTTATTATTATTATTATTCTTCTTCTTCTCCGGAATGAATCGCATTTTTGAGGGCCTAAACATACCCGAAAACTCATGAAACTTTGCACACACATCAAACCTGGCGAAAATGGATGTCTGATATGGGTTTCAGAGATGGGTGTGGCAAAACGGCTCGATAGCGCCACCTTTACACGTTCCGCGGTGTGCGCTTTCAGCTATGATTCACGTACATGCATGAAAATCGGTACACACATGTATCTCACCAATACCTACAAAAAAGCCTCCTGGGACAAAATCCGAAACCCAACAGGAAGTCGGTTATTATTAATTTTCTTAGCAAAATTTGTGTCATTTTTGCCATTTTCAGGCGTCGTACTTGAACGAACTCCTCCTAGAGATTTACTCCGATCAACAGCAAATTTGGTGAGTCTAATCTAAAGCCCTTTGTGACGTTAAATTGTGAAGATCTAGAGTTTTCATCAGAGGGTGTGTCCGTGGCGGCCTCGCAAATTTCGATGTTTCGCCATGAAAAAGGAAGTTGCTATAACTTAGGCATAAAATGTCCGATCTGTCCCAAACTTCACATGTGTGATAACACTCCTGACCTGATGACATCTACATATCCATATTCAGTTATAGTCATAGCGCCACCTGCTGGCAACAGGAAGTGTCATGCTGTACTCTACCACCAACTCCTCCTAGAGATTTATACAGATCAACACCAAAATCGGTCAGTCTAATATAAAGGCCTTAGAGATGTTAAATTGTGAAGATCTTGAGTTTTCGGTAAAGGGCGTGTCCGTGGCGGCCTGACAAATTTCGAGGTCTCGCCATGGATATAAAACTTGTTATAACTCAGCCATAAAATGTCCGATTTGCCTCAAACTTCACATATTCGATAAGAGTCCTGGCCTGAACACATCTGAAGGCCAATATTCTATTATAATCACAGCGCCACCTGTTGGCAACAGGAAATGACTTGTATCAAACTCCTCCTAGAAATTTATTGATATCAACATTATATTTGGTCAGTCTGATCTAGAGGCCTTAGAGATGTTAAATTGTGAAGATCTTGAGTTTTCGTTAAAGGGCGTGTCTGTGGCGGCGTGACAAAGTTTGATGTTTCGCCATGGACATAGAAGTTGTTATAACTCAGCCATAAAATGTCCGATCTGCCTCAAACTTCACAGGTTTGGTAAGAGTCCTGGCCTGAAGACACCTAAAGGCCAATATTCAGATATTATCATAGTGCCACCTGTTGGCAGCAGGATATATCATATCTTTCACTAACTCAAACATACCAAGGTCAATCTGCACCAAACTTCATATGTTTGATGAAAGTGGTGGCCTGAACACATCTACATGCCAATAATCAGTTATAGGCATAGCGCCACCAGCTGGCAGCAGGAAATTTGGCACATTTAAGTGACTTTGACATATTTCTCCTATTTTTACTGTATTAAAAGCATACTACCCACCATTTGCTGTGTTCCTAAAGCCACCGGTCGGCGATGAGCCCGTGTGCGAGGGCCCGTTCATCGCTGCTTGCAGCTTTAATTATTATTATTATTCTTCTTCTCCAAAGTGAATCGCATTTTAGAGGACCTAAACATTCCCGAAAACTCACAAAACTTTGCACACACATCAAACCTGGCGAAAATTTACGTCTGATTTGGGTTTCAGAAGTGGGTGTGGCAAAATGGCTCGACAGCGCCACCTTTAGACGTTCAGCGGTGTGCGCTTTCAGCTGTGATTCACGTACATGCACGGAAATCGGTACACACATGTAACACACCAAAACCTACAAAAAAGCCTCTTGGAGCAAAATCCGGAACCCAACAGGAAGTCGGTTAATATTAATATTCTCAACAAAATTTGTGTCATTTTTGCCTTTTTCAGGTGTCGTACTTGAACGAACTCCTCCTACAGATTTATTCGGATCAACGCCAAATTTGCTGAGTCTAGTCTAAAGCCCTTTGTGACGTTAAATTGTGAAGATCTAGAGTTTTCATCGGAGGGCGTGTCCATGGCGGCCTCGCAAATTTCGATGTTTCGCCATGAAAAAGGAAGTTGCTATAACTCAGGCATACAATGTCCTATCTGTCCCAAACTTCACATGTGTGATAACACTCCTGACCTGAAGACATCTACATGCCCATATTCAGTTATAGTCATAGCGCCACCTGCAGGCAACAGGAAGTGTCATGCTGTACTCTACAACCAACTCCTCCTAGAGATTTATTCAGATCAACACCAAAATCGGTCAGTCTAATATAAAGGCCGTAGCGATGTTAAATTGTGAAGATCTTGAGTTTTCGGTAAAGGGCGTGTCCGTGGCGGCCTGACAAATTTCGAGGTCTCGCCATGGATATAAAACTTGTTATAACTCAGCCATAAAATGTCCGATTTGCCTCAAACTTCACATATTAGATAAGAGTCCTGGCCTGAACACATCTGAAGGCCAATATTCTATTATAATCACAGCGCCACCTGTTGGCAACAGGAAATGACTTGTATCAAACTCCTCCTAGAGATTTAATGATATCAACATTATATTTGGTCAGTCTGATGTAGAGGCCTTAGAGATTTTAAATTGCGAAGATCTTGAGTTTTCATTAAAGGGCGTGTCTGTGGCGGCGTGACAAAGTTTGATGTTTCGCCATGGACATAGAAGTTGTTATAACTCAGCCATAAAATGTCCGATCTGCCTCAAACTTCACAGGTTTGGTAAGAGTCCTGGCCTGAAGACACCTAAAGGCCAATATTCAGATATTATCATAGCGCCACCTGTTGGCAGCAAGATGTATCATATCTTTCACTAACTCAAACATACCAAGGTCAATCTGCACCAAACTTCATATGTTTGATGAAAGTGGTGGCCTGAACACATCTACATGCCAATAATCAGTTATAGGCATAGCGCCACCAGCTGGCAGCAGGAAATTTGGCACATTTAAGTGACTTTGACATATTTCTCCTATTTTTACTGTATTAAAAGCATACTACCCACCATTTGCTGTGTTCCTAAAGCCACCGGTCGGCGGTGAGCCCGTGTGCGAGGGCCCGTTCATCGCTGCTTGCAGCTTTAATTATTCTTCTTCTTCTTCTTCTCCAAAATGAAAAGTCTTTTTGAGGGCCTAAACATGCCCGAAAACTCACGAAACTTTGCACATGCATCAGACCTGGCGAAAATTTACATCTGATATGGTTTTCAAAAGTGGGTGTGGCAAAATGGCTCGATAGCGCCACCTATAAAATTTCAACGGAGTGCGCCTCGAGCTACGTTTCACGTACATGTACGAACCTCGGTACACATATGTAACACACCAATACCTACAAAAAAGTCTCCTGGTGCAACATCCGAAACCCAACAGGAAGTCCGTTATATTGAATTTCCTGTACGATTTTTGTGCAGTTTTTGCCATTTTCAGGCCTCGTACTTTAACGAACTCCTCCTACAGTTTTTATCCGATCATCTTCAAATTTGCTGAGTGTCATCATAAGGCCTTTGCGATGTTAAATTGCGAAGCTTTAGAGTTTTCGTCGATGGGCGTGTCCGTGGCGGCCTGACAAACTTTGATGTTTCGCCATGAAAAAGGAAGTTGCTATAACTCAGGCATACGATGTCCGATCTGCCTCAAACTTCACATGTTTGATGACAGTCCGGTCCTGAACACATGTCAGTGCACAAATTCAGTTATAGTCATAGCGCCACCTGCTGACAACAGGAAATGACATGAATTAACACTGTTACGGACTCTTAGCAACATATTGAAAAACGTTAACAAGTCGTAAATAGGCTAGCAACATGCTACAAACATGCTAAAACATGCTAGCAACACTTAGCTAAGAGCTAAAGCATGCTATTAATAAAAATACAAAAGGAAATTGCTGTAACTCATGTATATACTGTTGAATCTGACCCAAACTTAATATTCAACATGCTACAAAAATAATAAAGCATGCTAGCAACACTTAGCTAATATGCTAAAGCATGCTAATAATACAATAAAACAGGGAGTTACTCTAACTCAGGCATATCATGTCCAGTCAGCCCCAAACTTAACACGTTTGATAAGAATCCTGGCCTAAACACACGCCCATGCCTGTATTCAGTTATAGTCATAGCGCCACCAGCTGGTAACAGGAAGCCATATGTTTAATACTGTTGTGGATGACTAGCAACATTTAAAAAAAATCAACAACTGTTAAAAAGGGTAGAAACATGCTAGAAACATGCTATAACATGTTAGCAACATTTAGCTAAGTGTTAAAGCATGCTCTTAATGCAATGAAACAGGAAGTTACTGTAACTCAGGCATGCAATGTCCAATCAGCCCCAAACTTCACATGTTTGATAACAGTCGTGACCTGAAGATGTCTACATGCCAATATTCAGTTATAGTTATAGCGCCACCTACTGTCAACAGGAAGTGACATGTTTAACACTGTGACACACTATTAGCAACACACTAAAAAAGCCATTGAGTGCTAAACTAGTTTAAAACGTACTCAAACATGCTAGCAACACTTACTTAGTGCTAAAGCATGTTGTTAAAGACATAAAACAGGAAGTTACTGTAACTCAGGCATGCAATGTCCAATCAGCCCCAAACTTCACATGTTTGATAAGACTCTTGGCCTGAAGATATATACATGCCCATATTCAGCTATAGTCACAGCGCCACCTGCTGACATCAGGAAGTGATGTTTAATGGTGTTACGGACTCCTAGCAACATATTAAAAAGCTTTAGCGAGTTTTAAATAGGCTAGCATCATGCTAGAATCATGTTAAAACATTCTAGCAACACTTAGCTAAGAGCTAAAGCATGATATTAATACAAAGAAAAATAAGTGTAACTCATGCATACAATGTCCAATCTGACCCAAGCTTAATATGTTTGATAAGAGTGCTGGTCTGAACACAAGCCAATGCCCATATTCAGTTATAGTCATAGTGCCACCTGCTGGCAACAGGAAGTCACATGTTTAATACTGTTGTGGATGCCAAGCAACATTTTAAAAATATCAACAAGTGTTAAATAGGGTAGCAACATGCTAGAAACATGTTAGCAACATTTAGCTAAGTGCTAAAGCATACTCTTAATGCAATGAAACAGGAAGTTACTGTAACTCAGGCATGGAATGTCCAATCAGCCCCAAACTTAATATGTTTGATAAGAGTCCTGGCCTGAATACATTTACATGCCAGTATTTAGTTATAGTCATAGCGCCACCAGCTGGCAACAGCAAATTACTTGTTTTACACTAACATAAGCATGCAATGTACAATTTGCACCAAACTTGACATGTTTGCCAATAGTCCTGGCCTGAAGACATCTAAAAGCCAATATTTCGTAATAGCGCCACCTGTTGGCAGCAGGATATGTCATGACTTACACTCAAGCATGCCATGTTCAAGCTTCACCAAACTTCATATGTTTCATGAAAGCACTGGCCTGAACACATCTGCATGCCAATATTCAGTTATAGGCATAGCGCCACCAGCTGGCAGCAGGAAGATTGGCACATATCAATGACTTTGACATATTCCTCCTACATTTACTGTGTTAATAGCATAGTGCCCACCATTCGCCACCGATTGGCGGTGAGCCCGAGTGCGAGGGCCCTACCATCGCTGCTTGCAGCTTTAATTAGGGCCCGAGCCCAAAAGGGCGAAGGCCCTATTGTTTTTCTAAGGATTATTAGGGCCCGAGCCCAAAAGGGCGAAGGCCCTATTGTTCTTCTAAGGGTTATTATTTTTTTTTATTTTTTATTTTTTTATTTTTTTCAACCTTCCGGGCACTTTTGGGGGCCTTAACATACTCAAAAACTCTTGAAAATTTGCACACCCGTCGGAATCTGCGGCCATCAGGACGCCAAAGAGGCTGGGACCCGGGCGTGGTTCAGGGCCTCTACAGCGCCCCCTGGAACACAGTTTGAAAACTTGATGTACTGCGCACACATACTTGCATGTATTGATATGAAACTCGGTACACATATAGATCTCACTGAGCCAAACAACTTTTGTACTCTATGTCACGGGCTCCACGCAACAGGAAGTGAGATATTTAGGGCTGTTTAAAAAGCGCATGCTCTGGAATTTAACGTACTCCTCCCAGGAATTCCATGGGATTGTCACCAAACTCGGTCAGCATGATCTCAAGACATTGGGGACGCTAAATTGCGAGGAGATTTTTGATATCTCGAACGGTTTGGCCGTGGCAAGGCGACAAAGTTATGGCAAGAAATGAGAAACAGGAAGTGTCTAATAACTGTTGACCACATTGCCTGATTCTGATGAAACTTCACCAGTTTGTTCGTTGTATGATGCCGATTCCATAAATGTGACTATTATGAGTCAAAGTTATAGCGCCACCAACTGGCAGCAGGAAGTGTGTCATTTTCAAAATGCTTTGATATCAGCCTCTTAATTTTACTCGATTTTCTTTAAACTTCATCAAAATCATGTCAAAACACGGCCGATAAGAATATGTAAAGGGGTCGATGATAAATCGAATGCTGTTGCCATGGCAACATGTCAAACTTTAAAATTAGATTCCTGTCTTTTCGAGGCAGTTAACATGCTTAGAATTTCATGAAACTCAACACACACATCAATATTTATGATAGTTAGACACTGGCAAAAGGTCATAAATGGGCGTGGAGCAGGCACTCTATAGCGCCATCTTTTGACAAAAGTTGGGGGGTTAGTTTTTCCTACAGTCACTAAACTCTGTACATATATTAATCTCATCAATTTGGACAACTTTCTAAATCAAACTCATTAGCTGAGACCAACAGGAAGCCGGCTATTTTGATTTGAATGTGGATTTTTGGAAAAATCAGGCTGTAAACAAATGCACACTACTTCTAAGAACAACCAGCTGTTCACACCAAACTTTTTTAACATGAAGAGAATATTCTGAAGATGTTAAATTGCGAGCGGATTTTGGATATCTTGAACGGTGTGGACGTGGTGATTTTTTAAAGATATAGTAAAAAATATTTTTATATCTTTAAAGTGCAGCATCCAAACTCTTTAAAACTTTTTTCACACATAGATCTAATCATTCTGAGCAAGTGCTGGAAATAAAAAATGTATACAAGCTTCTATGAATTAAAGAAAATTTAAAAAAAGAACTCAGAAACCTGCTGTCACTCTGGTGAATGTCTCTACTGTATGTATGTGCGTTCAGTCAGGCACAGAGAAGCTCATTATTGCAGGGGGGAGGGGTGAGAGGCAGAGATGGTGACAGAGTAGAGAGCCATCCTACAGACCATCTTTGAACAAAATGCACATACCGTATGTAGTGTAATTACATAAATATGTCTGATCTTTGAGAGTCTGATATTTTGAGAAAATATAAAGGGTCACTAAGTCTTTCATTGTTCATTTTTTGCAGTTGTTGTTTTTTATTTATTTTTTACTTAACTGTACCATGAACTTGTCCTATTCAGTCACATAGCAAAAGATTTTAAAAAATACAACTTTTTAGCATGATCAATTTATCTTCATTGATAGACAATATTTACATAGTGTTATTTATTGAATATAAAATCATAATAATAAAAAATTAAGACAAACTTTGACAACAAAACAAACGTTACTGTTATCTCTTCAAAACATCTGAAAACCATAATTTTAAGATCAGTTATATATATGTATCACCCCGTTAAAATACTCAACTTGATTTTTAAAGATATTTTGAAAGAATGAAGCGTTTATAGAGCACTTTATTGTGTATTGCTGTACACCCACATTAACTGTGTTCATGTTCATGTTAATTCACAGTACATAAACTTTATATGAATACTTTTTTTAGCTTAATATTAATTAACATTAATAAATGCTATTTATTTATTGGTCATGTTAACTGATATAGTTAATTTTAACAAATGAAACTGGATGGCAACATTTTATATTTTGTGTGTATGTGTCTGTGTGTTGATTTTAAAGTGTAACCCTTTCAATTCTGTAAACTTAAAATCCAAACTAGCAGATGGTTACTGTGAATGCATGTGCCAACTGGGCACCGTCTTCCTTATTGATTCTTAGTTATGACAACAATTGATTTTATACAAAAATATATTATACAAAAATTGTACAGATAGGTAGGTAACAATGACATTTAAGCAGAAGTGGTGGATATAAAGGAAGCAATAATAACATTTTGCTATCATCATGAATTACATGTTCTTATTTGTAGCATACTGGTTCACAGTTGGCATCTATCTGAAGTCCTTGCATTGATTGCATTTAATTAAATCAACATTATATTTGGTCAGTCTGATCTTGAGGCCTTAGAGATGTTAAATTGTGAAGATCTTGAGTTTTCATTAAAGGGCATGTCCGTGGTGGCCTGACAAAGTTTGATGTTTCTGCATAGACATAGAAGTGGTTATAACTTAGCCTGAAAATGTCTGATCTGCCACAAAATTCACAGGTTTGGTAAGAGTCCTGGCCTGAAGACACCTAAAGACTAATATTCAGATATTATCATAGCGCCACCTGTTGGCAGCAGGATATCTCATATATTTCACTAACTCAAACATACCAAGGTCAATCTGCACCAAACTTCATATGTTTGATAATAGTGCTGGCCTGAACACATCTACATGTCAATAATCAGTTATAGGCATAGCGCCACCAGCTGGCAGCAGCAATTTTGGCACATTTAAATGACTTATGACATTTTTTTCTATATTTACTGTATTAAAAGCATACTGCCCACCGATTGCTGTTTTCCTGAAGCCACCGGTCGGCGGTGAGCCCGGGTGCGAGGGCCCGTTCATCGCTGCTCGCAGCTTTAATTAGGGCCCGAGCCCAAAAGGGCGAAGGCCCTATTGTTCTTCTAAGGATTCTTATTTTTTTTTTTTTTTTTTTTTTTGTTTTTTTTCAACCGTTGGGGCACTTTTGGGGGCCTTAACATACTCAAAAACTCTTGAAAATTTGCACACACGTCGGAATCTGCCGTCGTCCGGACGCCACAGAGGCTGGGACCCGGGCGTGGTTCAGGGCCTCTACAGCGCCCCCTGGAACACAGTTTGAAAACTTGATGTACTGCGCACACATACTTGCGCGTATTGATATGAAACTCAGTACACAAATAGAACTCATCGAGCTGAACAACTTTTGTACTCTATGTCATGGGCTCCACGCAACAGGAAGTGAGATATTTAGGGCTGTTTAAAAAGCGCATGCTCTGGAATTTAACGTACTCCTCCCAGGAATTCCATGGGATTGTCACCAAACTCGGTCAGCATGATCTCAAGACATTGGGGATGCTAAATTGCGAGGAGATTTTTGATATCTCGAGCGGTTTGGCCGTGGCAAGGCGACAAAGTTATGGCGAGAAATGAGAAACAGGAAGTGTCTAATAACTGTTGACCACATTGCCTGATTCTGATGAAACTTCACCAGTTTGTTCGTCGTATGATGCCGATTCCATAAATGTGACTATTATGAGTCAAAGTTATAGCGCCACCAACTGGCAGCAGGAAACGTGTCATTTTCAAAATGCTTTGAAATCAGCCTCTTAATTTTACTCGATTTTCTTTAAACTTCATCAAAATCATGTCAAAACACGGCCGATAAGAATATGTAAAGGGGTCGATGATAAATCAAATGCTGTTGCCATGGCAACGTGTCAAACTTTAAAATTACATTCCTGTCTTTTCGAGGCAGATAACATGCTTAGAATTTCATGAAACTCAACACACACATCAATATTAATGATAGTTAGACACTGGCAAAAGGTCATAAATGGGCGTGGAGCAGGCACTCTATAGCGCCATCTTTTGACAAAAGTTGGGGGGTTAGTTTTTCCTACAGTCACCAAACTCTGTACTTATATTGTTCTCATCAATCTGGACAACTTTCTAAATCAAACTCATTAGCTAAGACCAACAGAAAGCCGGCTATTTTGATTTGAAGGTGGATTTTTTGAAAAATCAGGTAGTAAACAAATTCACACTACTCCTAAGAACAACCAGCTGTTCACACCAAACTTTTTTAACATGAAGAGAAGATTCTGAAGATGTTAAATTGCGAGCGGATTTTGGATATCTCGAACGGTGTTGACGTGGTGATTTTTTAAAGATGTAGTAAAAAACATAACCCTAATTTTTTATATCTTTAAAGTGCAGCATCCAAACTCTTTAAAACTTTTTTCACACAGGGATCTAATCATTCTGAGCAAGTGCTGGAAATATAAATTTTATAAAAGCTTCAATGAATTAAAGAAAATTAAAAAAATAACTCAGAAACCTGCTGTCACTCTGGTGAATGTCTCTACAGTATGTGTGTGCGTTCAGTCAGGCACAGAGAAGCTCATTATTGCAGGGGGGAGGGGTGAGAGGCAGAGAGGGTGACAGAGTAGAGAGCCATTCTACAGACCATCTTTGAACAAAAAATGCACATATGTATTGTAATTACATAAATATGTCTGATCTTTGAGAGTCTGATATTTTGAGAAAATATAAAGGGTCACTAAGTCTTTCATTGTTCGTATTTTGCAGTTGTTGATTTTATTTATTTTTTACTTAACTGTACCATGAACTTGTCCTATTCAGTCACATAGCAAAAGATTTAAAAAAATACAACTTTTTAGCATGATCAATTTATCTTCATTGATAGACAATATTTACATAGTGTTATTTATTGAATATAAAATAATAATAATAAAAAATTAAGACAAACTTTGACAACAAAACAAACGTTACTGTTATCTCTTCAAAACATCTGAAAACCATAATTTTAAGATAAGGTATATATATATGTATCACCCCGTTAAAATACTCAACTTGATTTTTAAAGATATTTTGAAAGAATAAAGCGTTTATAGAGCACTTTATTGTGTATTGCTGTACACCCACATGAACTGTGTTCATGTTCATGTTAATTCACAGTACATAAACTTTATATGAATACTTCTTTTAGCTTAATATTAATTAACATTAATAAATGCTATTTATTTATTGGTCATGTTAACTAATATAGTTAATTTTAACAAATGAAACTGGATGGCAACATTTTATATTTTGTGTGTATGTGTCTGTGTGTTGATTTTAAAGTCTAACCCTTTCAGTTCTGTAAACTTAAAATCCAAACTAGCAGATGGTTACTGTGAATGCATGTGCCAACTGGGCACCGTCTTCCTAATTGATTCTTAGTTATGTAGCGCTTAAGAGTGATGCCTTGTAACAGGAGGAGTCACCAGCAAAGCAATATCCACACAAAACTTGTACAGATAGGTAACAATGACATTTAAGCAGAAGTGGTGGACGTAAAGCAAGCAATAATAACATTTTGTTATCATCATGAATCATGTTCTTATCATCATCATCAGAGTATAGGGAAAATTTTGCATATTGGTTCACAGTTGGCATTATCAGAAGTCCTTGCATTGATTGCATTTAATTAAATCAACATTATATTTGGTCAGTCTGATCTTGAGGCCTTAGAGATGTTGAATTGTGAGGATCTTGAGTTTTCATTGAGTTGTTATAACTTAGCCATAAAATGTCTGATCTGCCACAAAATTCACAGGTTTGGTAAGAGTCCTGGCCTGAAGACACCTAAAGGCCAATATTCAGATATTATCATAGCGCCACTTGTTGGCAGCAGGATATATCATATCTTTCACTAACTCAAATATACCAAGGTCAATCTGCACCAAACTTCATATGTTTGATAATAGTGCTGGCCTGAACACATCTACATGCCAATAATCAGTTATAGGCATAGCGCCACCATCTGGCAGCGGCAAGTTTGGCACATTTAAATGACTTATGACATATTTTTTCTATATTTACTGTTTTAAAAGCATACTGCCCACCGTTTGCTGATTTCCTGAAGCCACCGGTCGGCGGTGAGCCCAGGTGCGAGGGCCCGTTCATCGCTGCTCGCAGCTTTAATTAGGGCCCGAGCACCGATGGTGTGAGGACCCTATTGAATCTGCTCCGTTTATTATTATTATTATTATTATTATTATTATTATTATTATTATTCTTATCCGGAATGAATCGCATTTTTGAGGGCCTAAACATACCCGAAAACTAACGAAACTTTGCACACACATCAAACCTGGCGAAAATGGACGTCTGATGTGGGTTGCAGGAGTGGGTGTGGCAAAATGGCTCAATAGCGCCACCTTTACACGTTCCGCGGTGTGCGCATTCAGCTGTGATTCACGTACATGCACGCAAATCGGTACACACATGTAACTCACCAATACCTACAAAAAAGCCTCCTGGGACAAAATCCGAAACCCAACAGGAAGTCAGTTATTATTAATTTTCTAAGCAAAATTTGTGTCATTTTTGCCATTTTCAGGCGTCATACTTGAACGAACTCCTCCTAGAAATTTATTCGGATCAACACCAAATTTGGTGAGTCTAATCTAAAGCCCTTTGTGACGTTAAATTGTGAAGATCTAGAGTTTTCATCAGAGGGCGTGTCCGTGGCGGCCTCGCAAATTTCGATGTTTCGCCATGAAAAAGGAAGTTGCTATAACTCAGGCATAAAATGCCCGATCTGCCCCAAATTTCACATGTGTGATAACACTCCTGACCTGAAGACATCTACATGCCCATATTCAGTTTTACTCATAGCGCCACCTGCAGGCACCAGGAAGTGTCATGCTGTACTCTGCAACAAACTCCTCCTGGAGATTTAATCAGATCAACACCAAAATCGGTCAGTCTAATAAAAAGGCTTTAGCGATGTTAAATTGCGAAGATCTTGAGTTTTCGTTGAAGGGCGTGTCCGTGGCGGCCTGGCAAATTTCATGGTCTCGCCGTGGACATAAAACTTGTTATAACTCAGCCATAAAATGTCCGATTTGCCTCAAACTTCACATGTTCGATAAGAGTCCTGGCCTGAACCTATCTGAAGGCCTATATTCTATTATAATCACAGCGCCACCTGTTGGCAACAGGAAATGACTTGTACCAAACTCCTCCTAGAGATTTAATGATATCAACATTATATTTGGTCAGTCTGATCTAGAGGCCTTAGAGATGTTAAATTGTGAAGATCTTGAGTTTTCGTTAAATGGCGTGTCCGTGGCGGCGTGACAATTTTGATGTTTCGCCATGGAAATAGAAGTTGTTATAACTCAGCCATAAAATGTCCGATCTTCCTCAAACTTCACAGGTTTGGTAAGAGTCCTGGCCTGAAGACACCTAAAGGCCAATATTCAGATATTATCATAGTGCCACCTGTTGGCAGCAGGATTTATCATATATTTTACTAACTCAAACATACCAAGGTCAATCTGCACCAAACTTCATATGTTTGACGAAAGTGCTGGCCTGAACACATCTATATGCCAATAATCAGTTATAGGCATAGCGCCACCAGCTGGCAGCAGGAAACTTGGCACATTTAAGTGACTTTAACATATTTCTCCTAATTTTATTGTATTAAAAGCATACTGCCCACCATTGGCTGTGTTCCTAAAGCCACCGGTCGGCGGTGAGCCCGTGTGCGAGGGCCCGTTCATCGCTGCTTGCAGCTTTAATTATTATTATTATTATTATTCTTCTCCAAAGTGAATCGCATTTTAGAGGACCTAAACATTCCCGAAAACTCACAAAACTTTGCACACACATCAAACCTGGCGAAAATTTACGTCTGATTTGGGTTTCAGAAGTGGGTGTGGCAAAATGGCTCGACAGCGCCACCTTTAGACGTTCAGCGGTGTGCGCTTTCAGCTGTGATTCACGTACATGCACGGAAATCAGTACACACATGTAACACACCAAAACCTACAAAAAAGCCTCTTGGAGCAAAATCCGGAACCCAACAGGAAGTCGGTTAATATTAATATTCTCAACAAAATTTGTGTCATTTTTGCCTTTTTCAGGTGTCGTACTTGAACGAACTCCTCCTACAGATTTATTCGGATCAACGCCAAATTTGCTGAGTCTACTCTAAAGCCCTTTGTGACGTTAAATTGTGAAGATCTAGAGTTTTCATCGGAGGGCGTGTCCGTGGCGGCCTCGCAAATTTCGATGTTTCGCCATGAAAAAGGAAGTTGCTATAACTCAGGCATACAATGTCCTATCTGTCCCAAACTTCACATGTGTGATAACACTCCTGACCTGAAGACATCTACATGCCCATATTCAGTTATAGTCATAGCGCCACCTGCAGGCAACAGGAAGTGTCATGCTGTACTCTACAACCAACTCCTCCTAGAGATTTATTCAGATCAACACCAAAATCGGTCAGTCTAATATAAAGGCCGTAGCGATGTTAAATTGTGAAGATCTTGAGTTTTCGGTAAAGGGCGTGTCCGTGGCGGCCTGACAAATTTCGAGGTCTCGCCATGGATATAAAACTTGTCATAACTCAGCCATAAAATGTCCGATTTGCCTCAAACTTCACATATTAGATAAGAGTCCTGGCCTGAACACATCTGAAGGCCAATATTCTATTATAATCACAGCGCCACCTGTTGGCAACAGGAAATGACTTGTATCAAACTCCTCCTAGAGATTTAATGATATCAACATTATATTTGGTCAGTCTGATCTAGAGGCCTTAGAGATGTTAAATTGCGAAGATCTTGAGTTTTCGTTAAAGGGCGTGTCTGTGGCGGCGTGACAAAGTTTGATGTTTCGCCATGGACATAGAAGTTGTTATAACTCAGCCATAAAATGTCCGATCTGCCTCAAACTTCACAGGTTTGGTAAGAGTCCTGGCCTGAAGACACCTAAAGGCCAATATTCAGATATTATCATAGCGCCACCTGTTGGCAGCAAGATATATCATATCTTTCACTAACTCAAACATACCAAGGTCAATCTGCACCAAACTTCATATGTTTGATGAAAGTGGTGGCCTGAACACATCTACATGCCAATAATCAGTTATAGGCATAGCGCCACCAGCTGGCAGCAGGAAATTTGGCACATTTAAGTGACTTTGACATATTTCTCCTATTTTTACTGTATTAAAAGCATACTACCCACCATTTGCTGTGTTCCTAAAGCCACCGGTCGGCGGTGAACCCGTGTGCGAGGGCCCGTTCATCACTGCTTGCAGCTTTAATTATTATTATTATTCTTCTTCTCCAAAATGAATCGCATTTTAGAGGACCTAAACATTCCCGAAAACTCACAAAACTTTGCACACACATCAAACCTGGCGAAAATTTACGTCTGATTTGGGTTTCAGAAGTGGGTGTGGCAAAATGGCTCGACAGCGCCACCTTTAGACGTTCAGCGGTGTGCGCTTTCAGCTGTGATTCACGTACATGCACGGAAATCGGTACACACATGTAACACACCAATACCTACAAAAAAGCCTCTTGGAGCAAAATCCGGAACCCAACAGGAAGTCGGTTAATATTAATATTCTCAACAAAATTTGTGTCATTTTTGCCATTTTCAGGCGTCGTACTTGAACGAACTCCTCCTACAGATTTATTCGGATCAACGCCAAATTTGCTGAGCCTAATCTAAAGCCCTTTGTGACATTAAATTGTGAAGATCTAGAGTTTTCATCGGAGGGCGTGTCCGTGGCGGCATCGCAAATTTCGATGTTTCGCCATGAAAAAGGAAGTTGCTATAACTCAGGCATACAATGTCCGATCTGTCCCAAACTTCACATGTGTGATAACACTCCTGACCTGATGACATCTACATGCCCATATTCAGTTTTACTCATAGCTCCACCTGCTGGCAACAGGAAGTGTCATTCTGTACTCTGCAACAAACTCCTCCAAGAGATTTAATCAGATCAACAACAAAATCGGTCAGTCTAATAAAAAGGCTTTAGCGATGTTAAATTGTGAAGATCTTGAGTTTTCATTGAAGGGCGTGTCCGTGGCGGCCTGACAAATTTTGAGGTCTCGCCATGGATCTAAAACTTGTTATAACTCAGCCATAAAATGTCCGATTTGCCTCAAACTTCACAAGTTCGATAAGAGTCCTGGCCTGAACAAATCTGAAGGCCAATATTCTATTATAATCACAGCGCCACCTGTTGGCAACAGGAAATGACTTGTAGCAAACTCCTCCTACAAATTTAATGATATCAACATTAAATTGGGTCAGTCTGATCTAGAGGCCTTAGAGATGTTAAATTGTGAAGATCTTGAGTTTTCGTTAAAGGGCGTGTCCGTGGCGGCGTCACAAAGTTTGATGTTTCGCCATGGACATAGAAGTTGTTATAACTCAGCCATAAAATGTCCAATCTGCCTCAAACTTCACAGGTTTGGTAAGAGTCCTGACCTGAAGACACCTAAAGGCCGATATTCAGATATTATCATAGCGCCACCTGTTGGCAGCAATATATATAATATCTTTCACTAACTCAAACATACCAAGGTCAATCTGCACCAAACTTCATATGTTTGATGAAAGTGGTGGCCTGAACACATCTACATGCCAATAATCAGTTATAGGCATAGCGCCACCAGCTGGCAGCAGGAAATTTGGCACATTTAAGTGACTTTGACATATTTCTCCTATTTTTACTGTATTAAAAGCATACTACCCACCATTTGCTGTGTTCCTAAAGCCACCGGTCGGCGGTGAGCCCGTGTGCGAGGGCCCGTTCATCGCTGCTTGCAGCTTTAATTAGGGCCCGAGCCCAAAAGGGCGAAGGCCCTATTGTTCTTCTAAGGATTCTTATTTTATTTTATTTTTTTTTCAACCGTTGGGGCACTTTTGGGGGCCTTAACATACTCAAAAACTCTTGAAAATTTGCACACACGTTGGAATCTGCCGTCGTCCGGACGCCACAGAGGCTGGGACCCGGGCGTGGTTCAGGGCATCTACAGCGCCCCCTGGAACACAGTTTGAAAACTTGATGTACTGCGCACACATACTTGCACGTATTGATATGAAACTCGGTACACATATAGAACTCATCGAGCTGAACAACTTTTGTACTCTATGTCATGGGCTCCACGCAACAGGAAGTGAGATATTTAGGGCTGTTTAAAAAGCGCATGCTCTGGAATTTAACGTACTCCTCCCAGGAATTCCATGGGATTGTCACCAAACTCGGTCAGCATGATCTCAAGACATTGGGGACGCTAAATTGCGAGGAGATTTTTGATATCTCGAACGGTTTGGCCGTGGCAAGGCGACAAAGTTATGGCGAGAAATGAGAAACAGGAAGTGTCTAATAACTGTTGCACACATTGCCTGATTCTGATGAAACTTCACCAGTTTGTTCCTTGTATGATGCCAATTCCATAAATGTGACTATTATGAGTTAAAGTTATAGCGCCACCAACTGGCAGCAGGAAACGTGTCATTTTCAAAATGCTTTGAAATCAGCCTCTTAATTTTACTCGATTTTCTTTAAACTTCATCAAAATCATGTCAAAACACGGCCGATAAGAATATGTAAAGGGGTCGATGATAAATCAAATGCTGTTGCCATGGCAACGTGTCAAACTTTAAAATTACATTCCTGTCTTTTCGAGGCAGATAACATGCTTAGAATTTCATGAAACTCAACACACACATCAATATTAATGATAGTTAGACACTGGCAAAAGGTCATAAATGGGCGTGGAGCAGGCACTCTATAGCGCCATCTTTTGACAAAAGTTGGGGGGTTAGTTTTTCCTACAGTCACCAAACTCTGTACATATATTGTTCTCATCAATCTGGACAACTTTCTAAATCAAACTCATTAGCTAAGACCAACAGAAAGCCGGCTATTTTGATTTGAAGGTGGATTTTTTGAAAAATCAGGTAGTAAACAAATTCACACTACTCCTAAGAACAACCAGCTGTTCACACCAAACTTTTTTAACATGAAGAGAAGATTCTGAAGATGTTAAATTGCGAGCGGATTTTGGATATCTCGAACGGTGTTGACGTGGTGATTTTTTAAAGATATAGTAAAAAACATAACCCTAATTTTTTATATCTTTAAAGTGCAGCATCCAAACTCTTTAAAACTTTTTTCACACAGAGATCTAATCATTCTGAGCAAGTGCTGGAAATATTAATTTTATACAAGCTTCAATGAATTAAAGAAAATTAAAAAAATAACTCAGAAACCTGCTGTCACTCTGGTGAATGTCTCTACAGTATGTGTGTGCGTTCAGTCAGGCACAGAGAAGCTCATTATTGCAGGGGGGAGGGGTGAGAGGCAGAGAGGGTGACAGAGTAGAGAGCCATCCTACAGACCATCTTTGAACAAAAAATGCACATATGTATTTTAATTACATAAATATGTCTGATCTTTGAGAGTCTGATATTTTGAGAAAATATAAAGGGTCACTTTGTCTTTCATTGTTCGTATTTTGCAGTTGTTGTTTTTTATTTATTTTTTACTTAACTGTACCATGAACTTGTCCTATTCAGTCACATAGCAAAAGATTTAAAAAAATACAACTTTTTAGCATGATCAATTTATCTTCATTGATAGACAATATTTACATAGTGTTATTTATTGAATATAAAATAATAATAATAAAAAATTATGACAAACTTTGACAACAAAACAAACGTTACTGTTATCTCTTCAAAACATCTGAAAACCATAATTTTAAGATCAGTTATAAATATATATATATTACCCCGTTAAAATACTCAACTTGATTTTTAAAGATATTTTGAAAGAATGAAGAGTTTATAGAGCACTTTATTGTGTATTGCTGTACACCCACATGAACTGTGTTCATGTTCATGTTAATTCACAGTACATAAACTTTATATGAATACTTTTTTTTAGCTTAATATTAATTAACATTAATAAATGCTATTTATTTATTGGTCATGTTAACTAATATAGTTAATTTTAACAAATGAAACTGGATGGCAACATTTTATATTTTGTGTGTATGTGTCTGTGTGTTGATTTTAAAGTGTAACCCTTTCAATTCTGTAAACTTAAAATCCAAACTAGCAGAGGATTACTGTGAATGCATGTGCCAACTGGGCACCGTCTTCCTTATTGATTCTTAGTTATGTAGCACTTAAGAGTGATGTCTTATAACAGGAGTCACCAGCAAAGCAATATCCACACAAAAATTGTACAGATAGGTAACAATGACATTTAAGCAGAAGTGGTGGATGTAAAGGAAGCAATAATAACATTTTGCTATCATCATGAATCATGTTCTTATCATCATTTGTAGCATACTGGTTCACAGTTGGCATTTATCTGAAGTCCTTGCATTGATTGCATTTAGTTAAATCAACATTATATTTGGTCAGTCTGATCTTGAAGCCTTAGAGATGTTAAATTGTGAAGATCTTGAGTTTTCATTAAAGGGCATGTCCGTGGTGGCCTGACAAAGTTTGATGTTTCTGCATAGACATAGAAGTGGTTATAACTTAGCCTGAAAATGTCTGATCTGCCACAAAATTCACAGGTTTGGTAAGAGTCCTGGCCTGAAGACACCTAAAGACCAATATTCAGATATTATCATAGCGCCACCTGTTGGCAGCAGGATATCTCATATATTTCACTAACTCAAACATGCCAAGGTCAATCTGCACCAAACTTCATATGTTTGATAATAGTGCTGGCCTGAACACATCTACATGCCAATAATCAGTTATAGGCATTGCGCCACCAGCTGGCAGCGGCAAGTTTGGCACATTTAAGTGACTTTGACATATTTCTCCTACATTTACTGTATTAAAAGCATACTGCCCACCGTTTGCTGTTTTCCTGAAGCCACCGGTCGGCGGTGAGCCCGGGTGCGAGGGCCCGTTCATCGCTGCTCGCAGCTTTAATTAGGGCCCGAGCACCGATGGTGTGAGGACCCTATTGGATCTGCTCCGTTTATTATTAGGGCCCGAGCACCGATGGTGTGAGGACCCTATTGAATCTGCTCCGTTTATTAGGGCCCGAGCACCGATGGTGTGAGGACCCTATTGGATCTGCTTCGTTTATTAGGGCCCGAGCACCGATGGTGTGAGGACCCTATTGGATCTGCTTCGTTTATTATTATTATTATTATTATTATTATTATTCTCCAAAATGAATCGCATTTTTGAGGGCTTAGACATACCCGAAAACTCATGAAACTTCGCACACACATCAGACCTGGCGAAAATTTACGTCTGATATGGGTTGCAGAAGTGGGTGTGGCAAAATGGCTCTACAGCGCCACCTTTACACGTTCCGCGGTGTGCGCATTCAGCTGTGATTCACATACATGCACGAAAATCGGTACACACATGTAACACACCAATACCTACAAAAAAGCCTCTTGGAGCAAAATCCGGAACCCAACAGGAAGTCGGTTAATATTAATATTCTCAACAAAATTTGTGTATTTTTGCCATTTTCAGGCCTCGTATCTTAACGAACTCCTCCTAGAGATTTATTCGGATCAACGCCAAATTTGCTGAGTGTAGTCTAAAGCCCTTTGTGACGTTAAATTGTGAAGATCTAGAGTTTTCATCGGAGGGCGTGTCCGTGGCGGCCTCGCAAATTTCGATGTTTCGCCATGAAAAAGGAAGTTGCTATAACTCAGGCATACAATGTCCGATCTGTTCCAAACTTCACATGTGTGATAACACTCCGGACCTGATGACATCTACATGTCCATATTCAGTTTTACTCATAGCGCCACCTGCTGGCAACAGGAAGTGTCATGCTGTACTCTGCAACAAACTCCTCCAAGAGATTTAATCAGTTCAACACCAAAATCGGTCAGTCTAGTAAAAAGGCTTTAATGATGTTAAATTGTGAAGATCTTGAGTTTTCGTTGAAGGGCGTGTCCGTGGCGGCCTGACAAATTTCGAGGTCTCGCCATGGATATAAAACTTGTTATAACTCAGCCATAAAATGTCTGATTTGCCTCAAACTTCACATGTTCGATAAGAGTCCTGGCCTGAACCAATCTGAAGGCCAATATTCTATTATAATAACAGCGCCACCTGTTGGCAACAGGAAATGTCTTGTAGCAAACTCCTCCTACAGATTTAATGATATCAACATTATATTTGGTCAGTCTGATTTAGAGGCCTTAGAGATGTTAAATTGTGAAGATCTTGAGTTTTCGTTAAAGGGCGTGTCCGTGGCGGCGTGACAAAGTTGGATGTTTTACCATGGACATAGAAGTTGTTATAACTCAGCCATTAAATGTCCGATCTGCCTCAAACTTCACAGGTTTGGTAAGAGTCTTGGCCTGAAGACACCTAAAGGGCAATATTCAGATATTATCATAGCGCCACCTGTTGGCAGCAGGATATATCATATCTTTCACTAACTCAAACATACTAAGGTCAATCTGCACCAAACTTCATATGTTTGATAATAGTGCTGGCCTGAACACATCTACATGCCAATAATCAGTTATAGGCATAGCGCCACCAGCTGGCAGCAGGAAATTTGGCACATTTAAGTGACTTTGACATATTTCTCCTATTTTTACTGTATTAAAAGCATACTGCCCACCATTAGCTGTTTTCCTAAAGCCACCGGTCGGCGGTAAGCCCGTGTGCGAGGGCCCGTTCATCGCTGCTTGCAGCTTTAATTATTAGGGCCCGAGCACCGATGGTGTGAGGACCCTATTGGATCTGCTTCGTTTATTATTATTATTATTATTATTATTAGGGCCCGAGCACCGATGGTGTGAGGACCCTATTGAATCTGCTCCGTTTATTATTATTATTATTATTATTCTTCTTCTTCTCCAAAATGAATCGCATTTTAGAGGACCTAAACATTCCCGAAAACTCACAAAACTTTGCACACACATCAAACCTGGCGAAAATTTACGTCTGATTTGGGTTTCAGAAGTGGGTGTGGCAAAATGGCTCGACAGCGCCACCTTTAGACGTTCAGCGGTGTGCGCTTTCAGCTGTGATTCACGTACATGCACCGAAATCGGTACACACATGTAACTCACCAATACCTACAAAAAAGCCTCTTGGAACAAAATCCGGAACCCAACAGGAAGTCGGTTAATATTAATATTCTCAGCAAAATTTGTGTCATTTTTGCCTTTTTCAGGTGTCGTACTTGAACGAACTCCTCCTACAGATTTATTCGGATCAACGCCAAATTTGCAGAGTCTAGTCTAAAGCCCTTTGTGACGTTAAATTGTGAAGATCTAGAGTTTTCATCGGAGGGCGTGTCCGTGGCGGCCTCGCAAATTTCGATGTTTCGCCATGAAAAAGGAAGTTGCTATAACTCAGGCATACAATGTCCTATCTGTCCCAAACTTCACATGTGTGATAACACTCCTGACCTGAAGACATCTAGATGCCCATATTCAGTTATAGTCATAGCGCCACCTGCAGGCAACAGGAAGTGTCATGCTGTACTCTACAACCAACTCCTCCTAGAGATTTATTCAGATCAACACCAAAATTGGTCAGTCTAATATAAAGGCCGTAGCGATGTTAAATTGTGAAGATCTTGAGTTTTCGGTAAAGGGCGTGTCCGTGGCGGCCTGACAAATTTCGAGGTCTCGCCATGGATATAAAACTTGTTATAACTCAGCCATAAAATGTCCGATTTGCCTCAAACTTCACATATTCGATAAGAGTCCTGGCCTGAACACATCTGAAGGCCAATATTCTATTATAATCACAGCGCCACCTGTTGGCAACAGGAAATGACTTGTATCAAACTCCTCCTAGAGATTTAATGATGTCAACATTATATTTGGCCATTCTGATCTAGAGGCCTTAGAGATGTTAAATTGTGAAGATCTTGAGTTTTCGTTAAAGGGCGTGTCTGTGGCGGCATGACAAAGTTTGATGTTTCGCCATAGACATATAAGTTGTTATAACTCAGCCATAAAATGTCCGATCTGCCTCAAACTTCACTGGTTTGGTAAGAGTCCTGGCCTGAAGACACCTAAAGGCCAATATTCAGATATTATCATAGTGCCACCTGTTGGCAGCAGGATATATCATATCTTTCACTAACTCAAACATACCAAGGTCAATCTGCACCAAACTTCATATGATTGATGAAAGTGGTGGCCTGAACACATCTACATGCCAATAATCAGTTATATGCATAGCGCCACCAGCTGGCAGCAGGTAATTTGGCACATTTAAGTGACTTTGATCTATTTTTCCTACATTTACTGTATTAAAAGCATACTGCCCACCGTTTGCTGTGTTCCTAAAGCCACCGGTCGGCGGTGAGCCCGTGTGCGAGGGCCCGTTCATCGCTGCTTGCAGCTTTAATTATTATTATTATTCTTCTCCAAAATAAATCGCATTTTTGAGGGCTTAGACATACCCGAAAACTCATGAAACTTCGCACACACATCAGACCTGTCGAAAATTTACGTCTGATATGGGTTGCAGAAGTGGGTGTGGCAAAATGGCTCAACAGCGCCACCTTTACACGTTCCGCGGTGTGCGCATTCAGCTGTGATTCACGTACATGCACGAAAATCGGTACACACATGTAACACACCAATACCTACAAAAAAGCCTCTTGGAGCAAAATTTGACACCCAACAGGAAGTCGGTTATTTTTAATTTTCTCAGCAAATTTTGTGTCATTTTTGCCATTTTCAGGCCTCGTACTTGAACGAACTCCTCCTAGAGATTTATTCGGATCAACGCCAAATTTGCTGAGTCTAATCTAAAGCCCTTTGTGACGGTAAATTGTGAAGATCTAGAGTTTTCATCAGAGGGCGTGTCCGTGGCGGCCTCGCAAATTTCGATGTTTCGCCATGAAAAAGGAAGTTGCTATAACTCAGGCATACAATGTCCGATCTGTCCCAAACTTCACATGTGTGATAACAGTCCTGACCTGATGACATCTACATGCCCATATTCAGTTATGGTCATAGCGCCACCTGCTGGCAACAGGAAGTGTCATGCTGTACTCTACAACAAACTCCTCCTAGAGATTTATACAGATCAACACCAAAATCGGTCAGTCTAATAAAAAGGCTTTAGTGATGTTAAATTGCAAAGATCTTGAGTTTTCGTTGAAGGGCGTGTCCGTGGCGGCCTGACACATTTCGAGGTCTCGCCATGGATATAAAACTTGTTATAACTCAGCCATAAAATGTCCGATTTGCCTCAAACTTCACATGTTCGATTAAAGTCCTGGCCTGAACACATCTGAAGGCCAATATTCTATTATAATCACAGCGCCACCTGTTGGCAATAGGAAATGACTTGTATCAAACTCCTCCTAGAGATTTAATGATATCAACATTATATTTGGTCAGTCTGATCTAGAGATCTTAGAGATGTTAAATTGCGAAGATCTTGAGTTTTCGTTAAAGGGCGTGTCCATGGCGGCCTGACAAAGTTTAATGTTTCGCCATGGACATAAAAGTTGTTATAACTCAGCCATAAAATGTACGATCTGCCTCAAACTTCACAGGTTTGGTAAAAGTCCTGGCCTGAAGACATCTAAAGGCCAATATACAGATATTATTATAGCGCCACCTATTGGCAGCAGGATATATCATATCTTGCACTAACTCACACATACCAAGGTCAATCTGCACCAAACTTCATATGTTTGATCAAAGTGCTGGCCTGAACACATCTACATGTCAATAATCAGTTATAGGCATAGCGCCACCAGCTGGCAGCAGGAAGTTTGGCACATTTAAGTGACTTTGATCTATTTTTCCTACAATTACTGTATTAAAAGCATACTGCCCACCGTTTGCTGTGTTCCTAAAGCCACCGGTCGGCGGTGAGCCCGTGTGCGAGGGCCCGTTCATCGCTGCTTGCAGCTTTAATTATTATTATTATTATTATTATTCTTCTTCTCCAAAGTGAATCGCATTTTAGAGGACCTAAACATTCCCGAAAACTCACAAAACTTTGCACACACATCAAACCTGGCGAAAATTTACGTCTGATTTGGGTTTCAGAAGTGGGTGTGGCAAAATGGCTCGACAGCGCCACCTTTAGACGTTCAGCGGTGTGCGCTTTCAGCTGTGATTCACGTACGTACACGGAAATCGGTACACACATGTAACACACCAAAACCTACAAAAAAGCCTCTTGGAGCAAAATCCGGAACCCAACAGGAAGTCGGTTAATATTAATATTCTCAACAAAATTTGTGTCATTGTTGCCATTTTCAGGCGTCGTACTTCAACGAACTCCTCCTACAGATTTATTCGGATCAACGCCAAATTTGCCGAGTCTAGTCTAAAGCCCTTTGTGACGTTAAATTGTGAAAATCTAGAGTTTTCATCGGAGGGCGTGTCCGTGGCGGCCTCGCAAATTTCGATGTTTCGCCATGAAAAAGGAAGTTGCTATAACTCAGGCATACAATGTCCGATCTGTCCCAATCTTCACATGTGTGATAACACTCCTGACCTGATGACATCTACATGCCCATATTCAGTTTTACTCATAGCGCCACCTGCTGGCAACAGGAAGTGTCATTCTGTACTCTGCAACAAACTCCTCGAAGAGATTTAATCAGATCAACACCAAAATCGGTCAGTCTAATAAAAAGGCTTTAGCGATGTTAAATTGCGAAGATCTTGAGTTTTCATTGAAGGGCGTGTCCGTGGCGGCCTGACAAATTTTGAGGTCTCGCCATGGATCTAAAACTTGTTATAACTCAGCCATAAAATGTCCGATTTGCCTCAAACTTCACATGTTCGATAAGAGTCCTGGCCTGAACCAATATGAAGGCCAATATTCTATTATAATCACAGCGCCACCTGTTGGCAACAGGAAATTACTTGTATCAAACTCCTCCTAGAGATTTAATGATATCAACATTATATTTTGTCAGTCTGATCTAGAGGCCTTAGAGATGTTAAATTGTGAAGATCTTGAGTTTTCGTCAAAGGGCGTGTCCGTGGTGGCCTGACAAAGTTTGATGTTTTGCCATGGACATAGAAGTTGTTATAACTCAGCCATAAAATGTCCAATCTGCCTCAAACTTCACATGTTTGGTAAGAGTCCTGGCCTGAAGACATCTACAGGCCAATATTCAGATATTATCATAGCGCCACCTATTGACAGCAGGATATATCATATCTTGCATTAACTTAAACATACCAAGGCCAATCTGCACGAAACTTCATATGTTTGATGAAAGTGCTGGCCTGAACACATCTACATGCCAATAATCAGTTATAGGCATAGCGCCACCAGCTGGCAGCAGGAAGTTTGGCACATTTAAGTGACTTTGATCTATTTTTCCTACATTTACTGTATTAAAAGCATACTGCCCACCGTTTGCTGTTTTCCTAAAGCCACCGGTCGGCGGTGAGCCCGGGTGCGAGGGCCCGTTCATCGCTGCTTGCAGCTTTAATTATTATTCTTCTTCTTCTTCTTCTTCTCCAAAATGAATCGCATTTTTGAGGACTTAGACATACCCAAAAACTCATGAAACTTCGCACACACATCAGACCTGGCGAAAATTTACGTCTGATATGGGTTGTAGAAGTGGGTGTGGCAAAATGGCTCGACAGCGCCACCTTTACATGTTCCGCGGTGTGCGCATTCAGCTGTGATTCACGTACATGCACGAAAATCGGTACACACATGTAACACACCAATACCTACAAAAAAGCCTCTTGGAGCTAAATTTGACACCCAACAGGAAGTCGGTTATTTTTAATTTTCTCAACAAATTTTGTGTCATTTTTGCCATTTTCAGGCCTCGTATCTGAACGAACTCCTCCTAGAGATTTATTCGGATAAATGCCAAATTTGCTGAGTCTAATCTAAAGCCCTTTGTGACATTAAATTGTGAAGATCTAGAGTTTTCATCGGAGGGCGTGTCCGTGGCGGCCTGGCAAATTTCGATGTTTCGCCATGAAAAAGGAAGTTGCTATAACTCAGGCATACAATGTCCGATCTGTCCCAAACTTCACATGTGTGATAACACTCCTGACCTGATGACATCTACATGCCCATATTCAGTTATAGTCATAGCGCCACCTGCTGGCAACAGGAAGTGTCATGCTGTACTCTACAACAAACTCCTCCTAGAGATTTATACACATCAACACCAAAATCGGTCAGTCTAATATAAAGGCCTTAATGATGTTAAATTGTGAAGATCTTGAGTTTTCGTTGAAGAGCGTGTCCGTGGCAGCCTGACAAATTTCGAGGTCTCGCCATGGATATAAAACTTGTTATAACTCAGTCATAAAATGTCCGATTTGCCTCAAACTTCACATATTCGATAAGAGTCCTGGCCTGAAAACATCTGAAGGCCAATATTCTATTATAATCACAGCGCCACCTGTTGGCAACAGGAAATGACTTGTAGCAAACTCCTCCTAGAGATTTAATGATATCAACATTATATTTGGTCAGTCTGATCTAGAGGCCTTAGAGATGTTAAATTGCGAAGATCTTGAGTTTTCGTTATAGGGCGTGTCTGTGGCGGCGTGACAAAGTTTGATGTTTCGCCATGGACATAGAAGTTGTTATAACTCAGCCATAAAATGTCCGATCTGCCTCAAACTTCACAGGTTTGGTAAGAGTCTTGGCCTGAAGACACCTAAAGGCCAATATTCAGATATTATCATAGCGCCACCTGTTGGCAGCAGGATATATCATATCTTTCACTAACTCAAACATACCAAGGCCAATCTGCACCAAACTTCATATGTTTGATAAAAGTGCTGGCCTGAACACATCTAAATGCCAATAATCAGTTATAGGCATAGCGCCACCAGCTGGCAGCAGGAAATTTGGCACTTTTAAGTGACTTTGACATATTTCTCCTATTTTTACTGTATTAAAAGCATACTGCCCACCATTAGCTGTGTTCCTAAAGCCACCGGTCGGCGGTGAGCCCGTGTGCGAGGGCCCGTTCATCGCTGCTTGCAGCTTTAATTATTATTATTCTTCTTCTCCGGAATAAATCGCATTTTTGAGGGCCTAAACATACCCGAAAACTCATGAAACTTTGCACACACATCAAACCTGGCGAAAATGTACGTCTGATATGGGTTTCAGAGATGGGTGTGGCAAAATGGCTTGATAGCGCCACCTTTACACGTTCCACGGTGTGCGCTTTCAGCTGTGATTCACGTACATGCACGAAAATCGGTACACACATGTAACTCACCAATACCTACAAGAAAGCCTCTTGGGATAAAATCCGAAACCCAACAGGAAGTCGGTTATTATTAATTTTCTCAGCAAAATTTGTGTCATTTTTGCCATTTTCAGGCGTCATACTTGAACGAACTCCTCCTAGAGATTTATACGGATCAACACCAAATTTGGTGAGTCTAATCTAAAGCCCTTTGTGACGTTAAATTGCGAAGATCTAGAGTTTTCATCGGAGGGCGTGTCCGTGGCGGCCTGGCAAATTTCGATGTTTCGCCATGAAAAAGGAAGTTGCTATAACTCAGGCATAAAATGTCCGATCTGCCCCAAACTTCACATGTGTGATAACACTCCTGACCTGATTACATCTACATGTCCATATTCAGTTATAGTCATAGCGCCACCTGCTGGCAACAGGAAGTGTCATGCTGTACTCTGCAACAAACTCCTCCTAGAGATTTATACAGATCAACACCAAAATCGGTCAGTCTAATATAAAGGCTTTAGTGATGTTAAATTGTGAAGATCTTGAGTTTTCGTTGAAGGGCGTGTCCGTGGCGGCCTGACAAATTTTGAGGTCTCGCCATAGATATAAAACTTGTTATAACTCAGCCATAAAATGTCTGATTTGCCTCAAACTTCACATGTTCGATTAAAGTCCTGGCCTGAAAACATCTGAAAGCCAAAATTCTGTTATAATCACAGCGCCACCTGTTGGTAACAGGAATTGACTTGTAGCAAACTCCTCCTACAGATTTAATGATATCAACATTAAATTTGGTCAGTCTGATCTAGAGGCCTTAGAGATGTTAAATTGTGAAGATCTTGAGTTTTCGTTAAAGGGCGTGTCTGTGGCGGCGTGACAAAGTTTGATGTTTCGCCATGGATACAGAAGTTGTCATAACTCAGCCAAAAAATGTCCGATCTGCCTCAAACTTCACAGGTTTGGTAAGAGTCCTGGCCTGAAGACACCTAAAGGCCAATATTCAGATATTATCATAGCGCCACCTGTTGGCAGCAATATATATCATATCTTTCACTAACTCAAACATACCAAAATCAATCTGCACCAAACTTCATATGTTTGATAATAGTGCTGGCCTGAACACATTTACATGCCAATAATCAGTTATAGGCATAGCGCCACCAGCTGGCAGCGGGAAATTTGGCACATTTAAGTGACTTATGACATATTTCTTCTATATTTACTGTATTAAAAGCATACTGCCCACCGTTTGCTGTTTTCCTAAAGCCACTGGTCGGCGGTGAGCCCGCGTGCGAGGGCCCGTTCATCGCTGCTTGCAGCTTTAATTAGGGCCCGAGCACTACAGTGCGAGGACCCTATTGGAATTGCTCCGTTTATTATTAGGGCCCGAGCCCAAAAGGGCGAAGGCCCTATTGTTCTTCTAAGGATTCTTATTTTTTTATTATTTTTTTTTTTTTCAACCGTTGGGGCACTTTTGGGGGCCTTAACATACTCAAAAACTCTTGAAAATTTGCACACACGTCGGAATCTGCCGTCGTCCGGACGCCACAGAGGCTGGGACCTGGGCGTGGTTCAGGGCCTCTACAGCGCCCCCTGGAACACAGTTTGAAAACTTGATGTACTGCGCACACATACTTGCGCGTATTGATATGAAACTCGGTACACATATAGAACTCATCGAGCTGAACAACTTTTGTACTCTATGTCATGGGCTCCACGCAACAGGAAGTGAGATATTTAGGGCTGTTTAAAAAGCGCATGCTCTGGAATTTAACGTACTCCTCCCAGGAATTCCATGGGATTGTCACCAAACTCGGTCAGCATGATCTCAAGATATTGGGGACGCTAAATTGCGAGGAGATTTTTGATATCTCGAACGGTTTGGCCGTGGCAAGGCGACAAAGTTATGGCGAGAAATGAGAAACAGGAAGTGTCTAATAACTGTTGCACACATTGCCTGATTCTGATGAAACTTCACCAGTTTGTTCCTTGTATGATGCCGATTCCATAAATGTGACTATTATGAGTCAAAGTTATAGCGCCACCAACTGGCAGCAGGAAGTGTGTCATTTTCAAAATGCTTCGAAATCAGCCTCTTAATTTTACTCGATTTTCTTTAAACTTCATCAAAATCATGTCAAAACACGGCCGATAAGAATATGTAAAGGGGTCGATGATAAATCAAATGCTGTTGCCATGGCAACGTGTCAAACTTTAAAATTAGATTCCTGTCTTTTCGAGGCAGATAACATGCTTAGAATTTCATGAAACTCAACACACACATCAATATTAATGATAGTTAGACACTGGCAAAAGGTCATAAATGGGCGTGGAGCAGGCACTCTATAGCGCCATCTTTTGACAAAAGTTGGGGGGTTAGTTTTACCTACAGTCACCAAACTCTGTACATATATTGATCTCATCAATCTGGACAACTTTCTAAATTAAACTCATTAGCTAAGACCAACAGGAAGCCGGCTATTTTGATTTGAATGTGGATTTTTTGAAAAATCAGGCTGTAAACAAATTCACACTCCTTCTAAGAATAACAAGGTATTCACACCAAACTTTTTTAACATGAAGAGAAGATTCTGAAGATGTTAAATTGCGAGCGGATCTGGGATATCTTGAACGGTGTTGACGTGGTGATTTTTTAAAGATGTAGTAAAAAACATAACCCTAATTTTTTATATCTTTAAAGTGCAGCATCCAAACTCTTTAAAACTTTTTTCACACAGAGATCTAATCATTATGAGCAAGTGCTGGTAATGTAATACTTATTCAAGCTTCTATGAATTAAAGAAAATTAAAAAAAGAACTCAGTAACCTGCTGTCACTGGGCTGACAGTCTGTGTTGACACTAAGAGTGACTGAAGGGGGGAGGGGTGAAAGGGAGAGAGACCAGTGGAACATGCTGTTTTGCTTAAGACCATCTTTGAGGAAGATGCACATTAAACTACAGCAATGTGCAATGTGCAATCTACATTAATATGTCTGAACTTTGAGAGTCTGATCTTTGAGAAAATATAAAGGGTCACGAACTCTTTCATTCTTTGTATATTGCAGTTGTTGTTTTTTTATTTATTTTTTACTGAACTGTACCATGAACTTGTCCTATTCAGTCACATAGCAAAAGATTAAGAAACATACAACTTTTTAGCATGAGCGATTTATCTTCATTGATAGACATTTATTTTCATAATTTAAATTTTAGATTCAATAAAAAAAACACTAACAATTTCAAGACAAACTTTGACAACAAAACAAACTTTGCTGTTATCTGTTCGAAACATCTGAAAATTGTACCATTTTAAGATGAGTTATATTTATATATCGCCCCATTACAATACCCAACTTGATTTTGAAAGATATTTTGAAAGAATGAAGCGTTTATTGAGCACTTTATTGTGTATTGCTGTACACCCACATGAACTGTGTTCATGTTCATGTTAATTCACAGTACATAAACTAATGTTAAAAGATACTAATTTACCTTTAAACAATATATGAGTACTTTTTTAGGTTAATATTAATTAACATTAATAAATGCTATTTAATTATTGTTCATGTTAACAATGTTAACAAATGAAACTGGATGGTAAAATTGTATATTTAGTGTGTATGTGTCTGTGTGTTGATTTTAAAATGTAACCCTTTCAATTCTGTAAACTTTAAATCCAAACTGGCTGAGGGTTACTGTGAATGCATGTGCCAACTGGGCACCGTTTTCCTAATTGATTCTTAGTTATGTAGCGCTTAAAAGTGATGTCTTATAACAGGAGTCACCTGCAAAGCAATATCCACACACATATTGAACAGATAGGTAACGATGACATTTAAGCAGAAGTGGTGGACGTAAAGCAAGCAATAATAACATTTTGTTATCCTCATGAATTACATGTTCTTATCGTCATCATCAGAATATTGGAAAAATTTTCCCTATATTGTGAACGGCTTTGGGATATCTTGAACGGTGTTGATGTGGTGATTTATGAAAGTAACAATAAAAAAGATGAAGAGTTATTTTCATATATCTTTAAATTGCATTATTCTTACTCATCAAAACTTTTTACATATAAAGAACAAGAAATTCTTAGGAAATATGTGTAGTTTCAAAATGTTATCATGCTCAGAGGCCCCAAAAACATTAAAAGTGTCAAATAAATTCGTCAGATTAAAGCTCTAATACCAGGGATGAACACTAGAGGTCCTCATAAGATAAGGAATCGTTTGACCTCTAATGCTATTTAGCTCATTGTCAGTGTATAAGAATGACAATAATCCATAGAATCAGTTGATATGTACTGTACTGTCAGTGTAATTTTACATAATTATTTTGTATAGGTGCTTAAAGAGCATTAAAATATTTTTTTTTATCTTTTAAGGAAAAATTATGTGATTTAAATACATATATACACTCTCACTGATAGAACAAAGTATCTTATAAGTATGACACTATACTGCTCAGTTCACTTAATTAGAATGAGAAACAAATACAAAAAGGCCAAAAAATCAACTAAGTTAATATGTATTTATTTTCAATATATTTGTTTATAATTATTTCACAGATGCTTATAGACTATTAAAATAATATTTAAAAATGCTTGTAGACCATAAAACATGGTAACTATTTAAAATAGGGTCCAATACCTACAAAAAAGCCTCTTGGAGCAAAATTTGACACCCAACAGGAAGTCGGTTATTTTTAATTTTCTCAGCAAATTTTGTCATTTTTGCCATTTTCAGGCCTCGTACTTGAACGAACTCCTCCTAGAGATTTATCCGGATTAACGCCAAATTTGCTGAGTGTAATCTAAAGCACTTTGTGACGTTAAATTGCAAAGATCTAGAGTTTTCATTGGAGGGCGTGTCCATAGCGGTCTCGCAAATTTCGATGTTTCGCCATGAAAAAGGAAGTTTCTATAACTCAGGCATACAATGTCCGATCTGTCCCAAACTTCACATGTGTGATAACACTCCTGACCTGAAGACATCTACATTCCCATATTCAGTTATATTCATAGCGCCACCTGCTGGCAACAGGAAGTGTCATGCTGTACTCTACAACAAATTCCTCCAAGAGATTTATACAGATCAACACTAAAATCGGTCAGTCTAATAAAAAGGCTTTAGTGATGTTAAATTGCGAAGATCTTGAGTTTTCGTTGAAGGGCATGTCCGTGGTGGCCTGACAAAGTTTGATGTTTGGTCATGGACATAGAAGTTGTTATAACTCAGCCATAAAATGTCCAATCTGCCTCAAACTTCACATGTTTGATAAGAGTCCTGGCCTGAAGACATCTTAAGGCCAATATTCAGATATTATCATAGCGCCACCTATTGACAGCAGGATATATCATATATATAACTTAAACATACCAAGGTCAATCTGCACCAGACTTCATATGTTTGATGAAAGTGCTGGCCTGAACACATCTACATGTCAATAATCAGTTACAGGCATAGCGCCACCAGCTGGCAGCAGGAGGTTTGGCACATTTAAGTGACTTTGATCTATTTTTCCTACATTTACTGTATTAAAAGCATAATGCCCACCATTTGCTGTTTTCCTAAAGCCACCGGTCGGCGGTGAGCCCTGGTGTGAGGGCCCGTTCATCGCTGCTTGCAGCTTTAATTAGGGCCCGAGCACCGATGGTGTGAGGACCCTATTGAATCTGCTCCGTTTATTATTATTATTATTAGGGCCCGAGCACCGATGGTGTGAGGACCCTATTGAATCTGCTCCGTTTATTATTATTAGGGCCCGAGCCCAAAAGGGCGAAGGCCCTATTGTTCTTCTAAGGATTCTTATTTTTTTTTTTTTTTTTTTTTTTTTGTTAACCTTCCGGGCACTTAAGGGGGTCTTAACATACTCAAAAACTCTTGAAAATTTGCACAGACGTCGGAATCTGCGGCCATCAGGACGCCACAGAGGCTGGTACCGGGGCGTGGCAAGGGGACTCTACAGCGCCCCCTGGAATTTTGAGGGCCATATAGCACACATACTTGAACGTACACATATGAAACTCGGTACACATGTAGAACTCATTGAGCTGAACAACTTTTGTACTCTATGTCATTTTCTCCACGCAACAGGAAGTGAGATATTTAGGGCTGTGTAAAAAGCGCATGCTCTGGAATTTAACGTACTCCTCCCAGGGTTTCGATAGGATTGTCACCAAACTCGGTCAGCATGATCTCAAGACATTGGGGACGCTAAATTGCGAGGGGATTTTTGATATCTCGAACGGTTTGGCCGTGGCAAGGCGACAAAGTTATGGCGAGAAATGAGAAACAGGAAGTGTCTAATAACTGTTGCACACATTGCCTGATTCTGATGAAACTTCACCAGATTGTTCGTTGTATGATGCCGATTCCATAAATGTGACTATTATGAGTCAAAGTTATAGCGCCACCAACTGGCAGCAGGAAGCGTGTCATTTTCAAAATGCTTTGAAATCAGCCTCTTAATTTTACTTGATTTTCTTTAAACTTCATCAAAATCATGTCAAAACACGGCTGATAAGAATATGTAAAGGGGTCGATGATAAATCAAATGCTGTTGCCATGGCAACGTCTCAAACTTTAAAATTAGATTCCTGTCTTTTCGAGGCAGATAACATGCTAAGAATTTCATGAAACTCAACACACACATCAATATTAATGATAGTTTGACACTGGCAAAAGGTCATAAATGGGCGTGGAGCAGGCACTCTATAGCGCCATCTTTTGACAAAAGTTGGGGGGTTAGTTTTTCCTACAGTCACCAAACTCTGTACATATATTGTTCTCATCAATCTGGACAACTTTCTAAATTAAACTCATTAGCTAAGACCAACAGGAAGCCGGCTATTTCCATTTGAATGTGTTTTTTTGGAAAAATCAGGCTGTAAACAAATTCACACTTCTTCTAAGAACAACCAGCTATTCACACCAAACTTTTTTAACATGAAGAGAAGATTCTGAAGATGTTAAATTGCGAGCGGATTTTGGATATCTTGAATGGTGTTGACGTGGTAATTTTTTAAAGATGTAGTAAAAAACATAACCGTCATTTTATTTATATCTTTAAAGTGCAGCATCCAAACTCTTTACAACTTTTTTCACACAGAGATCTAATCATTCTGAGCAAGTGGTGTTAATATAAATTTTCTACAAGCTTCAATGAATTAATGAAAATTAAAAATCGAAATCAGAAACCTGCTGTCACTCTGGGTGAATGTCTCTACTGTATGTATGTGCGTTCAGTCAGGCACAGAGAAGCTCATTATTGCAGGGGGGAGGGGTGAGAGGCAGAGAGGGTGACAGAGTAGAGAGCCATGCTACAGACCATCTTTGAGTTAGAAATGCACATATATGTACTTTAATTACATAAATATGTCTGATCTTTGAGTGTCTGATATTTTGAGAAAATATAAAGGGTCATTAAGTCTTTCATTGTTTGTATTTTGCAGTTGTTGTTTTTTATTTATTTTTTTACTGAACTATACCATGAACTTGTCCTATTCAGTCACATAGCAAAAGATTAAGAAAAATACAACTTTTAAGCATGAGTGATTTATCTTCATTGTAGACAATATTTTCATAGTGTTATTTATTAAATATAAAATTATAATAATTAAAAATTTCAAGACAAACTTTGACAACAAAAACTTTGCTGTTATCTGTTCAAAACATCTGAAAACCATCATTTTAAGATCAGTTATATATATATCGCCCCATTAAAATACTCAACTTGATTTTTAAAGATATTTTGAAGGAATGAAGCGTTTATAGAGCACTTTATTGTGTATTGCTGTACACCCACATTAACTGTGTTCATGTTAATTCACAGTACATAAACTATATATAAATACTTTTTTTAGCTTAATATTAATTAACATTAATAAATGCTATTTATTTATTGGTCATGTTAACTAATATAGTTAATGTTAACAAATGAAACTGGATGGCAACATTTTATATTTTGTGTGTATGTGTCTGTGTGTTGATTTTAAAGTCTAACCCTTTCAATTCTGTAAACTTAAAATCCAAACTAGCAGAGGGTTACTGTGAATGCATGTGCCAACTGGGCACCGTCTTCCTTATTGATTCTTAGTTATGTAGTGCTTAAGAGTGATGTCTTATAACAGGAGTCACCAGCAAAGCAATATCCACACAAAAATTGTACAGATAGGTAACAATGACATTTAAGCAGAAGTGGTGGACGTAAAGCAAGCAATAATAACATTTTGTTATCATCATGAATTACATGTTCTTATCATCATCATCAGAATATTGGGAAAATGTTCCCTATATTGTGAACGGCTTTGGGATATCTTGAACGATGTTGATGTGGTGATTTATGAAAGTAACAATAAAAAAGATGAAGAGATATTTTCATTTATCTTTAAATTGCATTATTCTAACTCATCAAAACATTTTACATATAAAGAACAAGAAATCCTTAGGATATACGTGTAGTTTCAAAATGTTATCATGCTCAGAGGCCCCAAAAACATTAAAAGTGTCATTTAAATTTGTCAAATTAAAGCTCTAATACCAGGGATGAACACTAGAGGTCCTCATAAGATAAGGAATCGTTTGACCTCTAATGCTATTTAGCTCATTGTCAGTGTATAAGAATGACAATAATCCATAGAATCAGTTGATATAGACTGTACTGTCAGTGTACTTTTACATAATTATTTTGTATAGGTGCTTAAAGAGCATTAAAATCTTTTTTTTATCTTTTAAGGGAAAATTATATGATTTAAATACATATATATACACTCTCACTGGTAGAACAAACAATCTTATAAGTATGACACTATACTGCTCAGTTCACTTAATTAGAATGAGAAACAAATACAAAAAGGCCAAACAAAAAATCAACTAAGTTAATATGTATTTATTTTTAATATATTTGTTTATAATTATTTCACAGATGCTTATAGATTATTAAAATAATATTTAAAAATGCTTGTAGACCATAAAACATGGTAACTATTTAAAATAGGGTCTCTTTTGTTAACAATGGCTAATGAACTAACAAACACGAACAAACAACGAACAATATATTTGTACTCGATTTTCTTCAAACTTCATCAGAATAATGTAAAAGCCCAGATGCATCAAATGCTGTTGCCATGGCAAATAAATAAAAATAAAAAATACATTAAAATATTTGTTTCCTGTGATATTTAAGGCAGATAGCGTGCTTAAAATTTCATTTTCCATTTTCAATTTTCAATGATTTATTATATATTTAAAGTGCAGCATCCTAACTCTTTGAAACTTTTTTCATACAAATAACTATTCATTCTGATCAAACACAGTTCATTTCATAATTATACAAAACTCCACGAATGAAAGAAAAAAAACATATCTGATCTCACTCTGCTCTGCAGGAGGAGAGACAGTAAGGGTTAGTCCAAAGGGTTACTGTGAATGCATGTGCCAACTGGGCACCGTTTTCCTGATGCTATCGGGATGGCGACTGCACAGACGGCGAGGGCCCGGTCATCGCTGCTTGCAGCTTTAATTAGGGCCCGAGCACCGATGGTGTGAGGACCCTATTGGATCTGCTTCGTTTATTATTATTATTATTATTATTATTCTTCTCCAAAATGAATCGCATTTTTGAGGGCTTAGACATACCCGAAAACTCATGAAAATTCGCACACACATCAGACCTGGCGAAAATTTACGTCTGATATGGGTTGCAGAAGTGGGTGTGGCAAAATGGCTCGACAGCGCCACCTTTACACGTTCCGCGGTGTGCGCATTCAACTGTGATTCACGTACATGCACGAAAATAGGTACACACATGTAACACACCAATACCTACAAAAAAGCCTCTTGGAGCAAAATTTGACACCCAACAGGAAGTCGGTTATTTTTAATTTTCTCAGCAAATTTTGTGTCATTTTTGCCATTTTCAGGCCTCGTACTTGAACGAACTCCTAATAGAGATTTATACGGATCAACGCCAAATTTGCTGAGTCTAATCTAAAGCCCTTTGTGACGTTAAATTGCGAAGATCTAGAGTTTTCATCGGAGGGCGTGTCCATGGCGGCCTGGCAAATTTCGATGCTTCGCCATGAAAAAGGAAGTTGTTATAACTCAGGCATAAAATGTCCGATCTGCCCCAAACTTTACATGTGTGATAACACTCCTGACTTGATGACATCTATATGTCCATATTCAGTTATAGTCATAGCGCCACCTGCTGGCAACAGGAAGTGTCATGCTGTACTCTGCAACAAACTCCTCCTAGAGATTTATACAGATCAACACCAAAATCGGTCAGTCTAATCAAAAGGCTTTAGTGATGTTAAATTGCGAAGATCTTGAGTTTTCGTTGAAGGGCATGTCCGTGGCGGCCTGACAAATTTCGAGGTCTCGCCATGGATATAAAACTTGTTATAACTCAGCCATAAAATGTCCGATTTGCCTCAAACTTCAAATATTCGATAAGAGTCCTGGCCTGAACACATCTGAAGGCCAATATTCTATTATAATCACAGCGCCACCTGTTGGCAACAGGAAATGTCTTGTAGCAAACTCCTCCTAGAGATTTAATGATATCAACTTTATATTTGCTCAGTCTGATCTAGAGGCCTTAGAGATGATAAATTGTGAAGATCTTGAGTTTTCGTCAAAGGGCGTATCCTTGGTGGCCTGACAAAGTTTGATGTTTCGCCATGGACATAGAAGTTGTTATAACTCAGCCATAAAATGTCCGATCTGCCTCAAACTTCACATGTTTGGTAAGAGTCCTGGCCTGAAGGCATCTAAAGGCCAATATTCAGATATTATCATAGCGCCACCTATTGGCAGTAGGATATATCATATCTTGCACTAACTCAAACATACCAAGGTCAATCTGCACCAAACTTCATATGTTTGATGAAAGTGCTGACCTGAACACATCTACATGCCAATAAACAGTTATAGGCACAGCGCCACCAGCTGGCAGCGGGAAGTTTGGCACATTTAAGTGACTTTGTTCTGTTTTTCCTACATTTAATGTATTAAAAGCATACTGCCCACCGTTTGCTGTTTTCCTAAAACCACCGGTTGGCGGTGAGCCCGGGTGCGAGGGCCCGTTCATCGCTGCTTGCAGCTTTAATTATTATTATTCTTCTTCTTCTCCAAAGTGAATCGCATTTTAGAGGACCTAAACATTCCCGAAAACTCACAAAACTTTGCACACACATCAAACCTGGCGAAAATTTACGTCTGATTTGGGTTTCAGAAGTGGGAGTGGCAAAATGGCTCGACAGCGCCACCTTTAGACGTTCAGCGGTGTGCGCTTTCAGCTGTGATTCACGTACATGCACGGAAATCGGTACACACATGTAACACACCAAAACCTACAAAAAAGCCTCTTGGAGCAAAATCCGGAACCCAACAGGAAGTCGGTTAATATTAATATTCTCAACAAAATTTGTGTCATTTTTGCCTTTTTCAGGTGTCGTACTTGAACGAACTCCTCCTACAGATTTATTCAGATCAACGCCAAATTTGCTGAGTCTAGTCTAAAGCCCTTTGTGACGTTAAATTGTGAAGATCTAGAGTTTTCATCGGAGGGCGTGTCCGTGGCGGCCTCGCAAATTTCGATGTTTCGCCATGAAAAAGGAAGTTGCTATAACTCAGGCATACAATGTCCTATCTGTCCCAAACTTCACATGTGTGATAACACTCCTGACCTGAAGACATCTACATGCCCATATTCAGTTATAGTCATAGCGCCACCTGCAGGCAACAGGAAGTGTCATGCTGTACTCTACAACCAACTCCTCCTAGAGATTTATTCAGATCAACACCAAAATCGGTCAGTCTAATATAAAGGCCGTAGCGATGTTAAATTGTGAAGATCTTGAGTTTTCGGTAAAGGGCGTGTCGGTGGAGGCCTGACAAATTTCGAGGTCTCGCCATGGATATAAAACTTGTTATAACTCAGCCATAAAATGTCCGATTTGCCTCAAACTTCACATATTAGATAAGAGTCGTGGCCTGAACAAATCTGAAGGCCAATATTCTATTATAATCACAGCGCCACCTGTTGGCAACAGGAAATGACTTGTATCAAACTCCTCCTAGAGATTTAATGATATCAACATTATATTTGGTCAGTCTGATCTAGAGGCCTTAGAGATGTTAAATTGCGAAGATCTTGAGTTTTCGTTAAAGGGCGTGTCTGTGGTGGCGTGACAAAGTTTGATGTTTCGCCATGGACATAGAAGTTGTTATAACTCAGCCATAAAATGTCCGATCTGCCTCAAACTTCACAGGTTTGGTAAGAGTCCTGGCCTGAAGATACCTAAAGGACAATATTCAGATATTATCATAGCGCCACCTGTTGGCAGCAGGATATATCATATCTTTCACTAACTCAAACATACCAAGGTCAATCTGCACCAAACTTCATATGTTTGATGAAAGTGGTGACCTGAACACATCTACATGCCAATAATCAGTTATAGGCATAGCGCCACCAGCTGGCAGCAGGAAATTTGGCACATTTAAGTGACTTTGACATATTTCTCCTATTTTTACTGTATTAAAAGCATACTACCCACCATTTGCTGTGTTCCTAAAGCCACCGGTCGGCGGTGAGCCCGTGTGCGAGGGCCCGTTCATCGCTGCTTGCAGCTTTAATTAGGGCCCGAGCCCAAAAGGGCGAAGGCCCTATTGTTCTTCTAAGGGTTCTTATTTTTTTATTTTTTTTTTTTTATTTTTTTACACCTTCCGGGCACTTTTGGGGGCCTTAACATACTCAAAAACTCTTGAAAATTTGCACACACGTCGGAATCTGCGGCCATCAGGACGCCACAGAGGCTGGGACCCGGGCGTGGTTCAGGGCCTCTACAGCGCCCCCTGGAACACAGTTTGAAAACTTGATGTACTGCGCACACATACTTGCACATATTGATATGAAACTCGGTACACATATAGATCTCACTGAGCCAAACAACTTTTGTACTCTATGTCATAGGCTCCACCTGACAGGAAGTGAGATATTTAGGGCTGTTTAAAAAGCGCATGCTCTGGAATTTAACGTACTCCTCCCAGGAATTCCATGGGATTGTCACCAAACTCGGTCAGCATGATCTCAAGACATTGGGGACGCTAAATTGCGAGGAGATTTTTGATATCTCGAACGGTTTGGCCGTGGCAAGGCGACAAAGTTATGGCGAGAAATGAGAAACAGGAAGTGTCTAATAACTGTTGACCACATTGCCTGATTCTGATGAAACTTCACCAGTTTGTTCGTTGTATGATGCCGATTCCATAAATGTGACTATTATGAGTCAAAGTTATAGCGCCACCAACTGGCAGCAGGAAGTGTGTCATTTTCAAAATGCTTTGAAATCAGCCACTTAATTTTACTCGATTTTCTTTAAACTTCATCAAAATCATGTCAAAACACGGCCGATAAGAATATGTAAAGGGGTCGATGATAAATCGAATGCTGTTGCCATGGCAACATGGCAAACTTTAAAATTAGATTCCTGTCTTTTCGAGGCAGTTAACATGCTTAGAATTTCATGAAACTCAACACACACATCAATATTAATGATAGTTAGACACTGGCAAAAGGTCATAAATGGGCGTGGAGCAGGCACTCTATAGCGCCATCTTTTGACAAAAGTTGGGGGGTTAGTTTTTCCTACAGTCACCAAACTCTGTACATATATTAATCTCATCAATTTGGACAACTTTCTAAATCAAACTCATTAGCTGAGACCAACAGGAAGCCGGCTATTTTGATTTGAATGTGGATTTTTGGAAAAATCAGGCTGTAAACAAATGCACACTACTTCTAAGAACAACCAGCTGCTCACACCAAACTTTTTTAACATGAAGAGAATATTCTGAAGATGTTAAATTGCGAGCGGATTTTGGATATCTTGAACGGTGTGGACGTGGTGATTTTTTAAAGATATAGTAAAAAATATTTTTATATCTTTAAAGTGCAGCATCCAAACTCTTTAAAACTTTTTTCACACAGAGATCTAATCATTCTGAGCAAGTGCTGCAAATAAAAAATGTATACAAGCTTCTATGAATTAAAGAAAATTTTAAAAAGAACTCAGAAACCTGCTGTCACTCTGGTGAATGTCTCTACAGTATGTGTGTGCGTTCAGTCAGGCACAGAGAAGCTCATTATTGCAGGGGGGAGGGGTGAGAGGCAGAGAGGGAGACAGGGGTAGAAAGTGAAACATGCTATCTTGCTTATAGACCATCTTTGAGAAATGCACACATATATATATATATATATAGTGTAATCGAAATAAATACGTCTGATCTTTGAGAGTCTGATATTTTGAGAAAATATAAAGGGTCACTAAGTCTTTCATTGTTTGTATTTTGCAGTTGTTCTTTTTTTATTTTTTTATTTTTTTACTGAACTATACCATGAACTTGTCCTATTCAGTCACATAGCAAAAGATTAAGAAAAATTAAACTTTTAGCATTAGCGATTTATCTTCATTGATAGACATTTATTTTCATAGTGTTATTTATTGAATATAAAATTTAAATTAACAATTTCAAGACAAACTTGGACAACAAAACAAGCTTTGCTGTTATCTGTTCAAAACATCTGAAAATTATAAAATTTTAAGATGAGTTATATATTATGAGTATATATATATATATATATATATATATATATATATATATATATATATATATATATATATATATCGCCCCTTTCAATACTCAACTTGTTTTTAAAGATATTTTGAAAGAATGAAGCGTTTATAGAGCACTTTATTGTGTATTGCTGTACACCCCCATGAACTGTGTTCATGTTCATGTTAATTCACAGTACATAAATTATATATGAATACTTTTTTAGCTTAATATTAATTAACATTAATAAATGCTATTTATTTATTGGTCATGTTAACTAATATAGTTAATGCTAACAAATAAAACTGAATGGCAACATTTTATATTTTGTGTGTATGTGTCTGTGTGTTGATTTTAAAGTCTAACCCTTTCAATTCTGTAAACTTTAAATCCAAACTAGCAGAGGGTTACTGTGAATGCATGTGTCAACTGGGCACCGTCTTCCTTATTGATTCTTAGTTATGTAGCGCTTAAGAGTGATGTCTTATAACAGGAGGAGTCACCAGCAAAGCAATATCCACACAAAAATTGTACAGATAGGTAACGATGACATTTAAGCAGAAGTGGTGGACGTAAAGCAAGCAATAATAACATTTTGTTATCATCATGAATCATGTTCTTATCATCATCATCAGAGTATAGCGAAAATTTAGCATATTGGTTCACAGTTGGCATTATCTGAAGTCCTTGCATTGATTGCATTTAATTAAATCAACATTATATTTGGTCAGTCTGATTCTTGAGGCCTTAGAGATGTTAAATTGTGAAGATCTTGAGTTTTCATTGAGTTGTTATAACTTAGCCATAAAATGTCTGATCTGCCACAAAATTCACAGGTTTGGTAAGAGTCCTGGCCTGAAGACACCTAAAGACCAATATTCAGATATTATCATAGCGCCACTTGTTGGCAGCAGGATATATCATATCTTTCACTAACTCAAACATACCAAGGTCAATCTGCACCAAACTTCATATGTTTGATAATAGTGATGGCCTGAACACATCTACATGCCAATAATCAGTTACAGGCATAGCGCCACCATCTTTCAGCAGCAAGTTTGGCACATTTAAATGACTTATGACAGATTTTTTCTATATTTACTGTATTAAAAGCATACTGCCCACCGTTTGCTGATTTCCTGAAGCCACCGGTCGGCGGTGAGCCCGGGTGCGAGGGCCCGTTCATCGCTGCTCGCAGCTTTAATTAGGGCCCGAGCACCGATGGTGTGAGGACCCTATTGAATCTGCTCTGTTTATTATTATTATTATTATTATTAGGGCCCGAGCCCAGAATGGGCGAAGGCCCTCTTGTTTTCCTAAGGATTCTTATTTTTTTTTTTTTTTTTTTTTGTTAACCTTCCGGGCACTTAAGGGGGTCTTAACATGCTCAAAAACTCTTGAAAATTTGCACACATGTCGGAATCTGCGGCCATCAGGACGTCACAGAGGCTGGTACCGGGGCGTGGCAAGGGGACTCTACAGCGCCCCCTGGAATTTTTAGGGCCATATAGCACACATACTTGAACGTACACATATGAAACTCGGTACACATATAGAACTCATTGAGCTGAACAACTTTTGTACTCTATGTCATTTTCTTAACGCAACAGGAAGTGAGATATTTAGGGCTGTTTAAAAAGCGCATGCTCTGGAATTTAACGTACTCCTCCCAGGATTTCCATACGATTGTCACCAAACTCGGTCAGCATGATCTCAAGACATTGGGGACGCTAAATTGCGAGGGGATTTTTGATATCTCGAACGGTTTGGCCGTGGCAAGGCGACAAAGTTATGGCGAGAAATGAGAAACAGGAAGTGTCTAATAACTGTTGCACACATTGCCTGATTCTGATGAAACTTCACCAGATTGTTCGTTGTATGATGCCGATTCCATAAATGTGACTATTATGAGTCAAAGTTATAGCGCCACCAACTGGTAGCAGGAAGCGTGTCATTTTCAAAATGCGTTGAAATCAGCCTCTTAATTTTACTTGATTTTCTTCAAACTTCATCAAAATAATGTCAAAACACGGCCGATAAGAATATGTAAAGGGTACGATGATAAATCAAATGCTGTTGCCATGGCAACGTGTTAAACTTTAAAATTAAATTCCTGTCTTTTCGAAGCAGATAACATGTTTAGAATTTCATGAAACTCAACACACACATCAATATTAATGATAGTTAGACACTGGCAAAAGGTCATAAATAGGCGTGGAGCAGGCACTCTATAGCGCCATCTTTTGACAAAAGTTGGGGGGTTAGTTTTTCCTACAGTCACCAAACTCTGTACATATATTGTTCTCATCAATCTGGACAACTTTCTAAATCAAACTCATTAGCTAAGACCAACAGGAAGCTGGCTATTTTGATTTGAATGTGGATTTTTGGAAAAATCAGGCTGTAAACAAATTCACACTCCTTCTAAGAATAACAAGGTATTCACACCAAACTTTTTTAACATGAAGAGAAGATTCTGAAGATGTTAAATTGCGAGCGGATTTGGGATATCTTGAACGGTGTTGACGTGGTGATTTTTTAAAAAACATAACCCTAATTTTTTATATCTTTAAAGTGCAGCATCCAAACTCTTTAAAACTTTTTTCACACAGAGATCTAATCATTATGAGCAAGTGCTGGTAATATCATAGTTATTCAAGCTTCTATGAATTAAAGAAAATTAAAAAAAGAAATCAGTAAACTGCTGTCACTGGGCTGACAGTCTCTGTGACACTAAGAGTGACTGAAGGGGGGAGGGGTGAAAGGGAGAGAGACCAGTGGAACATGCTGTTTTGCTTAAGACCATCTTTGAGGAAGATGCAATTTGCACATTGCACATTGCTGTAGTTTAATCTGCATAAATAAGTCTGAACTTTGAGAGTCTGATCTTTGAGAAAATATAAAGGGTCACGAACTCTTTCATTCTTTGTGTATTGCAGTTGTTGTTTTTTATTTATTTTTTACTGAACTGTACCATGAACTTGTCCTATTCAGTCACATAGCAAAAGATTAAGAAAAATACAGCTTTTTAGCATGAGCGATTTATCTTCATTGATAGACATTTATTTTCATAATTAAAATTTTTGATTCAATAAAAAAAAAACACTAACAATTTCAAGACAAACTTTGACAACAAAACAAACTTTGCTGTTATCTGTTCAAAACATCTGAAAATTGTACCATTTTAAGATGAGTTATATTTATATATCGCCCCATTACAATACCCAACTTGATTTTTAAAGATATTTTGAAAGAATGAAGCGTTTATTGAGCACTTTATTGTTTATTGTTGTATACCCACATGAACTGTGTTCATGTTCATGTTAATTCACAGTACATACACTATGTTAAAAGATACTAATTTACCTTTAAACAATATATGAGTACTTTTTTAGGTTAATATTAATTAACATTAATAAATGCTATTTATTATTGTTCATGTTAACAATGTTAACAAATGAAACTGGATGGTAAAGTTGTATATTTAGTGTGTATTTGTCTGTGTGTTGATTTAAAAATGTAACCCTTTCATTTCTGTAAACTTTAAATCCAAACTGGCAGAGGGTTACTGTGAATGCATGTGCCAACTGGGCACCGTTTTCCTAATTGATTCTTAGTTATGTAGCGCTTAAGAGTGATGTCTTATAACAGGAGTCACCAGCAAAGCAATATCCACACACAAATGGAACAGATAGGTAACGATGACATTTAAACAGAAGTGGTGGACGTAAAGCAAGCAATAATAACATTTTGTTATCATCATGAATTACATGTTCTTATCATCATCCTCAGAATATAGGGAAAATGTTCCCTATATTGTGAACGGCTTTGGGATATCTTGAACGGTGTTGATGTGGTGATTTATGAAAGTAACAATAAAAAAGATGAAGAGTTATTTTCATATATCTTTAAATTGCATTATTCTTACTCATCAAAACTTTTTACATATAAAGAACAAGAAATTCTTAGGAAATACGCGTAGTTTCAAAATGTTATCATGCTCAGAGGCCCCAAAAACATTAAAAGTGTCAAATAAATTCGTCAGATTAAAGCTCTAATACCAGGGATGAACACTAGAGGTCCTCATAAGATAAGGAATCGTTTGACCTCTAATGCTATTTAGCTCATTGTCAGTGTATAAGAATGACAATAATCCATAGAATCAGTTGATATGTACTGTACTGTCAGTGTAATTTTACATAATTATTTTGTATAGGTGCTTAAAGAGCATTAAAATATTTTTTTTTATCTTTTAAGGAAAAATTATGTGATTTAAATACATATATACACTCTCACTGATAGAACAAAGTATCTTATAAGTATGACACTATACTGCTCAGTTCTCTTAATTAGAATGAGAAACAAATACAAAAAGGCCAAAAAGTCAACTAAGTTAATATGTATTTATTTTCAATATATTTGTTTATAATTATTTCACAGATGCTTATAGACTATTAAAATAATATTTAAAAATGCTTGTAGACCATAAAACATGGTAACTATTTAAAATAGGGTCCAATACCTACAAAAAAGCCTCTTGGAGCAAAATTTGACACCCAACAGGAAGTCGGTTATTTTTAATTTTCTCAGCAAATTTTGTCATTTTTGCCATTTTCAGGCCTCGTACTTGAACGAACTCCTCCTAGAGATTTATCCGGATTAACGCCAAATTTGCTGAGTGTAATCTAAAGCACTTTGTGACGTTAAGTTGCAAAGATCTAGAGTTTTTATTGGAGGGCGTGTCCATAGCGGTCTCGCAAATTTCGATGTTTCGCCATGAAAAAGGAAGTTTCTATAACTCAGGCATACAATGTCCGATCTGTCCCAAACTTCACATGTGTGATAACACTCCTGACCTGAAGACATCTACATTCCCATATTCAGTTATAGTCATAGCGCCACCTGCTGGCAACAGGAAGTGTCATGCTGTACTCTACAACAAACTCCTCCAAGAGATTTATACAGATCAACACTAAAATCGGTCAGTCTAATAAAAAGGCTTAAGTGATGTTAAATTGCGAAGATCTTGAGTTTTCGTTGAAGGGCATGTCCGTGGTGGCCTGACAAAGTTTGATGTTTGGTCATGGACATAGAAGTTGTTATAACTCAGCCATAAAATGTCCAATCTGCCTCAAACTTCACATGTTTGATAAGAGTCCTGGCCTGAAGACATCTTAAGGCCAATATTCAGATATCATCATAGCGCCACCTATTGACAGCAGGATATATCATATCTTGCACTAACTTAAACATACCAAGGTCAATCTGCACCAGACTTCATATGTTTGATGAAAGTGCTGGCCTGAACACATATACATGTCAATAATCAGTTACAGGCATAGCGCCACCAGCTGGCAGCAGGAGGTTTGGCACATTTAAGTGACTTTGATCTATTTTTCCTACATTTACTGTTTTAAAAGCATAATGCCCACCGTTTGCTGTTTTCCTAAAGCCACCGGTCGGCGGTGAGCCCGGGTGCGAGGGCCCGATCATCGCTGCTTGCAGCTTTAATTATTATTATTATTCTTCTTATCCGGAATGAATCGCATTTTTGAGGGCCTAAACATACCCGAAAACTAACGAAACTTTGCACACACATCAAACCTGGCGAAAATGGACGTCTGATGTGGGTTGCAGGAGTGGGTGTGGCAAAATGGCTCAATAGCGCCACCTTTACACGTTCCGCGGTGTGCGCATTCAGCTGTGATTCACGTACATGCACGCAAATCGGTACACACATGTAACTCACCAATACCTACAAAAAAGCCTCCTGGGACAAAATCCGAAACCCAACAGGAAGTCGGTTATTATTAATTTTCTAAGCAAAATTTGTGTCATTTTTGCCATTTTCAGGCGTCATACTTGAACGAACTCCTCCTAGAAATTTATTCGGATCAACACCAAATTTGGTGAGTCTAATCTAAAGCCCTTTGTGACGTTAAATTGTGAAGATCTAGAGTTTTCATCAGAGGGCGTGTCTGTGGCGGCCTCGCAAATTTCGATGTTTCGCCATGAAAAAGGAAGTTGCTATAACTCAGGCATAAAATGCCCGATCTGCCCCAAACTTCACATGTGTGATAACACTCCTGACCTGAAGACATCTACATGCCCATATTCAGTTTTACTCATAGCGCCACCTGCAGGCACCAGGAAGTGTCATGCTGTACTCTGCAACAAACTCCTCCTGGAGATTTAATCAGATCAACACCAAAATCGGTCAGTCTAATAAAAAGGCTTTAGCGATGTTAAATTGCGAAGATCTTGAGTTTTCGTTGAAGGGCGTGTCCGTGGCGGCCTGGCAAATTTCATGGTCTCGCCGTGGACATAAAACTTGTTATAACTCAGCCATAAAATGTCCGATTTGCCTCAAACTTCACATGTTCGATAAGAGTCCTGGCCTGAACCTATCTGAAGGCCTATATTCTATTATAATCACAGCGCCACCTGTTGGCAACAGGAAATGACTTGTACCAAACTCCTCCTAGAGATTTAATGATATCAACATTATATTTGGTCAGTCTGATCTAGAGGCCTTAGAGATGTTAAATTGTGAAGATCTTGAGTTTTCGTTAAATGGCGTGTCCGTGGCGGCGTGACAATTTTGATGTTTCGCCATGGAAATAGAAGTTGTTATAACTCAGCCATAAAATGTCCGATCTTCCTCAAACTTCACAGGTTTGGTAAGAGTCCTGGCCTGAAGACACCTAAAGGCCAATATTCAGATATTATCATAGTGCCACCTGTTGGCAGCAGGATTTATCATATATTTTACTAACTCAAACATACCAAGGTCAATCTGCACCAAACTTCATATGTTTGACGAAAGTGCTGGCCTGAACACATCTATATGCCAATAATCAGTTATAGGCATAGCGCCACCAGCTGGCAGCAGGAAACTTGGCACATTTAAGTGACTTTTACATATTTCTCCTAATTTTATTGTATTAAAAGCATACTGCCCACCATTGGCTGTGTTCCTAAAGCCACCGGTCGGCGGTGAGCCCGTGTGCGAGGGCCCGTTCATCGCTGCTTGCAGCTTTAATTATTATTATTCTTCTTCTTCTTCTCCAAAGTGAATCGCATTTTAGAGGACCTAAACATTCCCGAAAACTCACAAAACTTTGCACACACATCAAACCTGGCGAAAATTTACGTCTGATTTGGGTTTCAGAAGTGGGTGTGGCAAAATGGCTCGACAGCGCCACCTTTAGACGTTCAGCGGTGTGCGCTTTCAGTTGTGATTCACGTACATGCACGGAAATCGGTACACACATGTAACACACCAAAACCTACAAAAAAGCCTCTTGGAGCAAAATCCGGAACCCAACAGGAAGTTGGTTAATATTAATATTCTCAACAAAATTTTTGTCATTTTTGCCTTTTTCAGGTGTCGTACTTGAACGAACTCCTCCTACAGATTTATTCGGATCAACGCCAAATTTGCTGAGTCTAGTCTAAAGCCCTTTGTGATGTTAAATTGTGAAGATCTAGAGTTTTCATCGGAGGGCGTGTCCGTGACAGCCTCGCAAATTTCGATGTTTCGCCATGAAAAAAGAAGTTGCTATAACTCAGGCATACAATGTCCTATCTGTCCCAAACTTCACATGTGTGATAACACTCCTGACCTGAAGACATCTACATGCCCATATTCAGTTATAGTCATAGCGCCACCTGCAGGCAACAGGAAGTGTCATGCTGTACTCTACAACCAACTCCTCCTAGAGATTTATTCAGATCAACACCAAAATCGGTCAGTCTAATATAAAGGCCGTAGCGATGTTAAATTGTGAAGATCTTGAGTTTTCGGTAAAGGGCGTGTCCGTGGCGGCCTGACAAATTTCGAGGTCTCGCCATGGATATAAAACTTGTTATAACTCAGCCATAAAATGTCCGATTTGCCTCAAACTTCACATATTAGATAAGAGTCCTGGCCTGAACACATCTGAAGGCCAATATTCTATTATAATCAATGCGCCACCTGTTGGCAACAGGAAATGACTTGTATCAAACTCCTCCTAGAGATTTAATAATATCAACATTATATTTGGTCAGTCTGATCTAGAGGCCTTAGAGATGTTAAATTGCGAAGATCTTGAGTTTTCGTTAAAGGGTGTGTCTGTGGCGGCGTGACAAAGTTTGATGTTTCGCCATGGACATAGAAGTTGTTATAACTCAGCCATAAAATGTCCGATCTGCCTCAAACTTCACAGGTTTGGTAAGAGTCCTGGCCTGAAGACACCTAAAGGCCAATATTCAGATATTATCATAGCGCCACCTGTTGGCAGCAAGATATATCATATCTTTCACTAACTCAAACATACCAAGGCCAATCTGCACCAAACTTCATATGTTTGATAAAAGTCCTGGCCTGAACACATATAAATGCCAATAATCAGTTATAGGCATAGCGCCACCAGCTGGCAGCAGGAAATTTGGCACTTTTAAGTGACTTTGACATATTTCTCCTATTTTTACTCTATTAAAAGCATACTGCCCACCATTAGCTGTGTTCCTGAAGCCACCGGTCGGCGGTGATCCGTGTGCGAGGGCCCGTTCATCGCTGCTTGCAGCTTTAATTATTATTATTCTTCTTCTCCAAAATGAATCGCATTTTAGAGGACCTAAACACTCCCGAAAACTCACAAAACTTTGCACACACATCAAACCTGGCGAAAATTTACGTCTGATTTGGGTTTCAGAAGTGGGTGTGGCAAAATGGCTCTACAGCGCCACCTTTAGACGTTCAGCGGTGTGCGCTTTCAGCTGTGATTCACGTACATGCACGGAAATCGGTACACACATGTAACACACCAATACCTACAAAAAAGCCTCTTGGAGCAAAATCCGGAACCCAACAGGAAGTTGGTTAATATTAATATTCTCAACAAAATTTGTGTCATTTTTGCCATTTTCAGGCGTCGTACTTGAACGAACTCCTCCTACAGATTTATTCGGATCAACGCCAAATTTGCTGAGCCTAATCTAAAGCCCTTTGTGACATTAAATTGTGAAGATCTAGAGTTTTCATTGGAGGGCGTGTCCGTGGCGGCCTCGCAAATTTCGATGTTTCGCCATGAAAAAGGAAGTTGCTATAACTCAGGCATACAATGTCCGATCTGTCCCAAACTTCACATGTGTGATAACACTCCTGACCTGATGACATCTACATGCCCATATTCAGTTTTACTCATAGCTCCACCTGCTGGCAACAGGAAGTGTCATTCTGTACTCTGCAACAAACTCCTCCAAGAGATTTAATCAGATCAACACCAAAATCGGTCAGTCTAATAAAAAGGCTTTAGCGATGTTAAATTGTGAAGATCTTGAGTTTTCATTGAAGGGCGTGTCCGTGGCGGCCTGACAAATTTTGAGGTCTCGCCATGGATCTAAAACTTGTTATAACTCAGCCATAAAATGTCCGATTTGCCTCAAACTTCACAAGTTCGATAAGAGTCCTGGCCTGAACAAATCTGAAGGCCAATATTCTATTATAATCACAGCGCCACCTGTTGGCAACAGGAAATGACTTGTAGCAAACTCCTCCTACAGATTTAATGATATCAACATTAAATTGGGTCAGTCTGATCTAGAGGCCTTAGAGATGTTAAATTGTGAAGATCTTGAGTTTTCGTTAAAGGGCGTGTCCGTGGCGGCGTCACAAAGTTTGATGTTTCGCCATGGACATAGAAGTTGTTATAACTCAGCCATAAAATGTCTGATCTGCCTCAAACTTCACAGGTTTGGTAAGAGTCCTGACCTGAAGACACCTAAAGGCCGATATTCAGATATTATCATAGCGCCACCTGTTGGCAGCAATATATATAATATCTTTCACTAACTCAAACATACCAAGGTCAATCTGCACCAAACTTCATATGTTTGATGAAAGTGGTGGCCTGAACACATCTACATGCCAATAATCAGTTATAGGCATAGCGCCACCAGCTGGCAGCAGGAAATTTGGCACATTTAAGTGACTTTGACATATTTCTCCTATTTTTACTGTATTAAAAGCATACTACCCACCATTTGCTGTGTTCCTAAAGCCACCGGTCGGCGGTGAGCCCGTGTGCGAGGGCCCGTTCATCGCTGCTTGCAGCTTTAATTAGGGCCCGAGCACCGATGGTGTGAGGACCCTATTGGATCTGCTTCGTTTATTAGGGCCCGAGCACCGATGGTGTGAGGACCCTATTGGATCTGCTTCGTTTATTATTATTATTATTATTATTATTATTATTATTATTCTCCAAAATGAATCGCATTTTTGAGGGCTTAGACATACCCGAAAACTCATGAAACTTCGCACACACATCAGACCTGGCGAAAATTTACGTCTGATATGGGTTTCAGAAGTGGGTGTGGCAAAATGGCTCGACAGCGCCACCTTTACACGTTCCGCGGTGTGCGCTTTCAGCTGTGATTCACGTACATGCACGGAAATCGGTACACACATGTAACACACCAATACCTACAAAAAAGCCTCTTGGAACAAAATCCGGAACCCAACAGGAAGTCGGTTAATATTAATATTCTCAACAAAATGTGTGTCATTTTTGCCATTTTCAGGCGTCGTACTTGAACGAACTCCTCCTAGAGATTTATTCGGATCAACGCCAAATTTGCAGAGTCTAGTCTAAAGCCCTTTGTGACGTTAAATTGTGAAGATCTAGAGTTTTCATCGGAGGGCGTGTCCATGGCGGCCTCGCAAATTTCGATGTTTCGCCATGAAAAAGGAAGTTGCTATAACTCAGGCATACAATGTCCGATCCGTCCCAATCTTCACATGTGTGATAACACTCCTGACCTGATGACATCTACATGCCCATATTCAGTTTTACTCATAGCGCCACCTGCTGGCAACAGGAAGTGTCATGCTGTACTCTGCAACAAACTCCTCCAAGAGATTTTATCAGATCAACACCAAAATCGGTCAGTCTAATAAAAAGGCTTCAGCGATGTTAAACTGAGAAGATCTTGAGTTTTCGTTGAAGGGCGTGTCCGTGGCGGCCTGGCAAATTTCGAGGTCTCGCCATGGATATAAAACTTGTTATAACTCAGCCATAAAATGTCCGATTTGCCTCAAACTTCACATATTTGATAAGAGTCCTGGCCTGAACACATCTGTAGGCCAATATTCTATTATAATCACAGCGCCACCTGTTGGCAACAGGAAATGACTTGTATCAAACTCCTCCTAGAGATTTAATGATATCAGCATTATATTTGGTCAGTCTGATCTAGAGGCCTTAGAGATGTTAAATTACGAAGATCTTGAGTTTTCGTCAAAGGGCGTGTCTGTGGCGGCGTGACAAAGTTTGATGTTTCGCTATGGACATAGAAGTTGTTATAACTCAGCCATAAAATGTCTGATCTGCCTCAAACTTCACATGTTTGGTAAGAGTCCTGGCCTGAAGACATCTAAAGGCCAATATTCAGATATTATCATAGCGCCACCTGTTGGCAGCAGGATATATCATATCTTTCACTAACTCAAACATACCAAGGTCAGTCTGCACCAAACTTCATATGTTTAATGAAAGTGGTGGCCTGAACACATCTACATGCCAATAATCAGATATAGGCATAGCGCCACCAGCTGGCAGCAGGAAATTTGGCACATTTAAGTGACTTTGACATATTTCTCCTATTTTTACTGTATTAAAAGCATACTACCCACCATTTGCTGTGTTCCTAAAGCCACCGGTCGGCGGTGAGCCCGTGTGCGAGGGCCCGTTCATCGCTGCTTGCAGCTTTAATTATTATTATTATTATTATTCTCCAAAATGAATCGCATTTTTGAGGGCTTAGACATACCCGAAAACTCATGAAACTTCGCACACACATCAGACCTGGCGAAAATTTACGTCTGATATGGGTTGCAGAAGTGGGTGTGGCAAAATGGCTCGATAGCGCCACCTTTACACGTTCCGCGGTGTGCGCTTTCAGTTGTGATTCACGTACATGCACGAAAATCGGTACACACATATAGCTCACCAATACCTACAAAAAAGCCTCTTGGAGCAAAATTTGACACCCAACAGGAAGTCGGTTATTTTTAATTTTCTTAGCAAAATTTGTGTAATTTTTGCCATTTTCAGGCGTCATACTTGAACGAACTCCTCCTAGAGATTTATTCGGATCAACGGCAAATTTGGTGAGTCTAATCTAAAGCCCTTTGTGACGTTAAATTGCGTTGTATGATGCCGATTCCATAAATGTGACTATTATGAGTCAAAGTTATAGCGCCACCAACTGGCAGCAGGAAACGTGTCATTTTCAAAATGCTTTGAAATCAGCCTCTAAATTTTACTCGATTTTCTTTAAACTTCATCAAAATCATGTCAAAACACGGCCGATAAGAATATGTAAAGGGGTCGATGATAAATCAAATGCTGTTGCCATGGCAACGTGTCAAACTTTAAAATTACATTCCTGTCTTTTCGAGGCAGATAACATGCTTAGAATTTCATGAAACTCAACACACACATCAATATTAATGATAGTTAGACACTGGCAAAAGGTCATAAATGGGCGTGGAGCAGGCACTCTATAGCGCCATCTTTTGACAAAAGTTGGGGGGTTAGTTTTTCCTACAGTCACCAAACTCTGTACTTATATTGTTCTCATCAATCTGGACAACTTTCTAAATCAAACTCATTAGCTAAGACCAACAGAAAGCCGGCTATTTTGATTTGAAGGTGGATTTTTTGAAAAATCAGGTTGTAAACAAATTCACACTACTCCTAAGAACAACCAGCTGTTCACACCAAACTTTTTTAACATGAAGAGAAGATTCTGAAGATGTTAAATTGCGAGCGGATTTTGGATATCTCGAACGGTGTTGACGTGGTGATTTTTTAAAGATGTAGTAAAAAACATAACCCTAATTTTTTATATCTTTAAAGTGCAGCATCCAAACTCTTTAAAACTTTTTTCACACAGAGATCTAATCATTCTGAGCAAGTGCTGGAAATATAAATTTTATACAAGCTTCAATGAATTAAAGAAAATTAAAAAAATAACTCAGAAACCTGCTGTCACTCTGGTGAATGTCTCTACAGTATGTGTGTGCGTTCAGTCAGGCACAGAGAAGCTCATTATTGCAGGGGGGAGGGGTGAGAGGCAGAGAGGGTGACAGAGTAGAGATCCATCCTACAGACCATCTTTGAACAAAAAATGCATGTACTGTATGTAGTGTAATTACATAAATATGTCTGATCTTTGAGAGTCTGATATTTTGAGAAAATATAAAGGGTCACTAAGTCTTTCATTGTTCGTATTTTGCAGTTGTTGTTTTTTATTTATTTTTTACTTAACTGTACCATGAACTTGTCCTATTCAGTCACATAGCAAAAGATTTTAAAAAATAATTTTAAAAAACTTTTTAGCATGATCAATTTATCTTCATTGATAGACAATATTTACATAGTGTTATTTATTGAATATAAAATAATAATAATAAAAAATTAAGACAAACTTTGACAACAAAACAAACGTTACTGTTATCTCTTCAAAACATCTGAAAACCATAATTTTAAGATCAGTTATATATATGTATCACCCCGTTAAAATACTCAACTTGATTTTTAAAGATATTTTGAAAGAATGAAGCGTTTATAGAGCACTTTATTGTGTATTGCTGTACACCCACATGAACTGTGTTCATGTTCATGTTAATTCACAGTACATAAACTTTATATGAATACTTTTTTAGCTTAATATTAATTAACATTAATAAATGCTATTTATTTATTGGTCATGTTAACTAATATAGTTAATTTTAACAAATGAAACTGGATGGCAACATTTTATATTTTGTGTGTATGTGTCTGTGTGTTGATTTTAAAGTGTAACCCTTTCAATTCTGTAAACTTAAAATCCAAACTAGCAGAGGGTTACTGTGAATGCATGTGCCAACTGGGCACCGTCTTCCTTATTGATTCTTAGTTATGTAGCACTTAAGAGTGATGTCTTATAACAGGAGTCACCAGCAAAGCAATATCCACACAAAAATTGTACAGATAGGTAACAATGACATTTAAGCAGAAGTGGTGGATGTAAAGGACGCAATAATAACATTTTGCTATCATCATGAATCATGTTCTTATCATCTTCATCAGAAAATAGGGAATTTGTAGCATACTGGTTCACAGTTGGCATTTATCTGAAGTCCTTGCATTGATTGCATTTAGTTAAATCAACATTATATTTGGTCAGTCTGATCTTGAGGCCATAGAGATGTTAAATTGTGAAGATCTTGAGTTTTCATTAAAGGGCATGTCCGTGGTGGCCTGACAAAGTTTGATGTTTCTGCATAGACATAGAAGTGGTTATAACTTAGCCTGAAAATGTCTGATCTGCCACAAAATTCACAGGTTTGGTAAGAGTCCTGGCCTGAAGACACCTAAAGACCAATATTCAGATATTATCATAGCGCCACCTGTTGGCAGCAGGATATCTCATATATTTCACTAACTCAAACATACCAAGGTCAATCTGCACCAAACTTCATATGTTTGATAATAGTGCTGGCCTGAACACATCTACATGCCAATAATCAGTTATAGGCATAGCGCCACCAGCTGGCAGCGGCAAGTTTGGCACATTTAAGTGACTTTGACATATTTCTCCTACATTTACTGTATTAAAAGCATACTGCCCACCGTTTGCTGTTTTCCTGAAGCCACCGGTCGGCGGTGAGCCCGGGTGCGAGGGCCCAATCATCGCTGCTCGCAGCTTTAATTAGGGCCCGAGCACCGATGGTGTGAGGACCCTATTGGATCTGCTTCGTTTATTAGGGCCCGAGCACCGATGGTGTGAGGACCCTATTGGATCTGCTTCGTTTATTATTATTATTATTATTATTATTATTATTATTATTCTCCAAAATGAATCGCATTTTTGAGGGCTTACGCCGGTTTCACACTGCACGCGTAAGCAGGATGTAAGCAGCGCGTATTTTTTTCGGCGCCCATGTTAACAGATTAGAGCATTCACACCGCACGCAGAGGCGGCGCGGCAGCGCGTAGCAGGAGCAGAGCAGAAGCGTCAGTGCCGCGATCGTTTCGGCGCCGAGTCTATTTTTGCTGCGCCGCTTACGCTGGATTAAAGCCACAGTGCATCGTTCTTGATCAAAACTGACCTGATTAACACGAAAAATAACAATTTCACCATAAAATTATGTATCCCAATCACGTTTTAAAAGGCTCACCAGCAAAAATAATGTTTTTTTGTAAATAATGTCTAAGTTAGCCTACTTGTTCAAAACAATCACGTTAGCAAAGTTTGTACTATTTTCTTATTGTTTTGATAAATACAAGAATAAATAAATATATGCTACTGTCCTTAAAATGTTAATATAAAACATTTTAAAATACAGAAACAAAATCATTTTTAAAAGTGAAGATTCTGAAAGTATTGAATGAGATCCTATAATAATTTAATATAGATTTACAGTAGGAACAACAAATTATATTTCTATATGATATGTCTTATGTTTTTTTTTAATATGATGGTTTCATTAATAAACGTGCTGATTATATCAAAGTTGGACAATCACCATAAATAAATATGATATATACCATATGAATCTAACCATGTCATGTCAACAAATGTAAAAGTCAGTCATCTGTTACTTATCTTGTAAATTATTGTGCCTTTAGCCCCAACAGCAGGGGCGATTTGTACCCCAAATACCATACTTTTACATATTCTTTTCGTTATTGAAAAACTGTTGCTTTAATTATCTTAAACCAAACTGGTAATCATTAAGACCTTTGTCTAAATATATTCAATACTTTATCGTTTCTCATTTGCTACTTAAATCTACAACATACAACCATATCACAATTCAATGCACATAACAGACAGTTGTCGGAGAACACCTAAAATGCGTGACCGAATGAACGATACTCATCTATATTTGCAGTACACAAGCTGCGGTTCAGCTGCGCGCGACAAATGCTGCCAGTGTGAAAGCAAAATAGATGCGCGCTGCTTCTGCTCTGCTTACGTGCTGCGCACGCGCTGCTTACGTCCTGCGTACGCATGCAGTGTGAAACCGGCGTTAGACATACCCGAAAACTCATGAAACTTCGCACACACATCAGACCTGGCGAAAATTTACGTCTGATATGGGTTTCAGAAGTGGGTGTGGCAAAATGGCTCGACAGCGCCACCTTTACACGTTCCGCGGTGTGCGCTTTCAGCTGTGATTCACGTACATGCACGGAAATCGGTACACACATGTAACACACCAATACCTACAAAAAAGCCTCTTGGAACAAAATCCGGAACCCAACAGGAAGTCGGTTAATATTAATATTCTCAACAAAATTTGAGTCATTTTTGCCATTTTCAGGCGTCGTACTTGAACGAACTCCTCCTAGAGGTTTATTCGGATCAACACCAAATTTGCAGAGTCTAGTCTAAAGCCCTTTGTGACGTTAAATTGTGAAGATCTAGAGTTTTTATCGGAGGGCGTGTCCATGGCGGCCTCGCAAATTTCGATGTTTCGCCATGAAAAAGGAAGTTGCTATAACTCAGGCATACAATGTCCGATCCGTCCCAAACTTCACATGTGTGATAACACTCCTGACCTGATGACATCTACATGCCCATATTCAGTTTTACTCATAGCGCCACCTGCTGGCAACAGGAAGTGTCATGCTGTACTCTGCAACAAACTCCTCCAAGAGATTTTATCAGATCAACAACAAAATCGGTCAGTCTAATAAAAAGGCTTTAGTGATGTTAAATTGCGAAGATCTTGAGTTTTCGTTGAAGGGCGTGTCCGTGGCGGCCTGGCAAATTTCGAGGTCTCGCCATGGATAATACACTTGTAATAACTCAGCCATAAAATGTCCGATTTGCCTCAAACTTCACATGTTCGATAAGAGTCCTGGCCTAAACCAATCTGAAGGCCAATATTCTATTATAATCACAGCGCCACCTGTTGGCAACAGGAAATGACTTGTATCAAACTCCTCCTAGAGATTTAATGATATCAACATTATATTTGGTCAGTCTGATCTAGAGGCCTTAAAGATGTTAAATTGCGAAGATCTTGAGTTTTCGTTAAAGGGCGTGTCTGTGGCTGCATGACAAAGTTTGATGTTTCGCCATGGACATAGAAGTTATTATAACTCAGCCATAAAATGTCCGATCTGCCTCAAACTTCACAGGTTTGGTGAGAGTCCTGGCCTGAAGACACCTAAAGACCAATATTCAGATATTATCATAGCGCCACCTGTTGGCAGCAGGATATATCATATCTTTCACTAACTCAAACATACCAAGGTCAATCTGCACCAAACTTCATATGTTTGATGAAAGTGGTGGCCTGAACACATCTACATGTCAATAATCAGTTATAGGCATAGCGCCACCAGCTGGCAGCAGGAAATTTGGCACATACAAGTGACTTTGACATATTTCTCCTATTTTTACTGTATTAAATGCATACTACCCACCATTTGCTGTGTTCCTAAAGCCACCGGTCGGCGGTGAGCCCGTGTGCGAGGGCCCGTTCATCGCTGCTTGCAGCTTTAATTATTATTATTATTATTATTATTATTATTATTCTCCAAAATGAATCGCATTTTTGAGGGCTTAGACATACCCGAAAACTCATGAAACTTCGCACACACATCAGACCTGGCGAAAATTGACGTCTGATATGGGTTGCAGAAGTGGGTGTGGCAAAATGGCTCGATAGCGCCACCTTTACACGTTCCGCGGTGTGCGCTTTCAGTTGTGATTCACGTACATGCACGAAAATCGGTACACACATGTAGCTCACCAAAACCTACAAAAAAGCCTCTTGGAGCAAAATTTGACACCCAACAGGAAGTCGGTTATTTTTAATTTTCTTAGCAAAATTTGTGTAATTTTTGCCATTTTCAGGCGTCATACTTGAACGAACTCCTCCTAGAGATTTATTCGGATTAACGGCAAATTTGGTGAGTCTAATCTAAAGCCCTTTGTGACGTTAAATTGCGAAGATCTAGAGTTTTCATCGGAGGGCGTGTCCGTGGCGGCCTGGCCAATTTCGATGCTTCGCCATGAAAAAGGAAGTTGCTATAACTCAGGCATAAAATGCCCGATCTGCCCCAAACTTCACATGTGTGATAACACACCTGACCTGATGACATCTACATTCCCATATTCAGTTTTACTCATAGCGCCACCTGCTGGCACCAGGAAGTGTCATGCTGTACTCTGCAACAAACTCCTCCAAAAGATTTAATCAGATCAACACCAAAATCGGTCAGTCTAATAAAAAGGCTTTAGCGATGTTAAATTGCGAAGATCTTGAGTTTTTGTTGAAGGGTGTGTCCGTGGCGGCCTGGCAAATTTCGTGGTCTCGCCATGGATATAAAACTTGTTATAACTCAGCCATAAAATGTACGATTTGCCTCAAACTTCACATGTTCGATAAGAGTCCTGGCCTGAACCAATCTGAAGGCCTATATTCTATTATAATCACAGCGCCACCTGTTGGCAATAGGAAATGACTTGTACCAAACTCCTCCTAGAGATTTAATGATATCAACATTATATTTGGTCAGTCTGATCTCGAGGCCTTAGAGATGTTAAATTGTGAAGATCTTGAGTTTTCGTCAAAGGGCGTGTCCATAGCGGCCTGACAAAGTTTGATGTTTCGCCATGGACATAAAAGTTGTTATAACTCAGCCATAAAATGTCCGATCTGCCTCAAACTTCACATGTTTGGTAAAAGTCCTGGCCTGAAGACATCTAAAGGCCAATATACAGATATTATTATAGCGCCACCTATTGGCAGCAGGATATATCATATCTTGCACTAACTCACACATACCAAGGTCAATCTGAACCAAACTTCATATGTTTGATCAAAGTGCTGGCCTGAACACATCTACATGCCAATAATCAGTTATAGGCATAGCGCCACCAGCTGGCAGCAGGAAGTTTGGCACATTTAAGTGACTTTGATCTATTTTTCCTACATTTACTGTATTAAAAGCATACTGCCCACCGTTTGCTGTGTTCCTAAAGCCACCGGTCGGCGGTGAGCCCAGGTGCGAGGGCCCGTTCATCGCTGCTTGCAGCTTTAATTAGGGCCCGAGCACTACAGTGCGAGGACCCTATTGGAATTGCTCCGTTTATTATTATTAGGGCCCGAGCACCGATGGTGTGAGGACCCTATTGAATCTGCTCCGTTTATTATTATTATTATTATTATTATTATTAGGGCCCGAGCACTACAGTGCGAGGACCCTATTGGAATTGCTCCGTTTATTCTTCTTCTTCTTCTTCTTCTTCTTCTTCTTCTTCTTCTTCTTCTTCTTCTTCTCCAAAGTGAAAAGTCTTTTTGAGGGCCTAAACATGCCCGAAAACTCACGAAACTTTGCACACGCATCAGACCTGGCGAAAATTTACATCTGATATGGTTTTCAAAAGTGGGTGTGGCAAAATGGCTCGATAGCGCCACCTATAAAATTTCAACGGAGTGCCCCTCGAGCTACGTTTCATGTACATGTACAAAACTCGGTACACATATGTAACACACCAATACCTACAAAAAAGTCTCCTGGTGCAACATCCGAAACCCAACAGGAAGTCCGTTATATTGAATTTCCTGTATGATTTTTGTGCAGTTTTTGCCATTTTCAGGCCTCATACTTTAACGAACTCCTCCTACAGTTTTTATCCGATCATCTTCAAATTTGCTGAGTGTCATCATAAGGCCTTTGCGATGTTAAATTGCGAAGCTTTAGAGTTTTCGTCGAAGGGTGTGTCCGTGGCGGCCGGACAAACTTTGATGTTTCGCCTTGAAAAAGGAAGTTGCTATAACTCAGGCATACGATGTCCGATCTGCCTCAAACTTCACATGTTTGATGACAGTCCGGTCCTGAACACACATCAGTGCCCATATTCAGTTATAGTCATAGCGCCACCTGCTGACAACAGGAAATGACATGTTTAACACTGTTACGGACTCCTAGAAACATATTGAAAAGCGTTAACAAGTCTTAAATAGGCTAGCAACATGCTACAAACATGCTAAAACATGCTAGCAACACTTAGCTAAGAGCTAAAGCATGCTATTAATACAAATACAAAAGGAAATTGCTGTAACTCATGTATATAATGTTGAATCTGACCCAAACTTAATATTCAACATGCTACAAAAATAATAAAGCATGCTAGCAACACTTAGCTAATATGTTAAAGCATGCTAATAATACAATGAAACAGGAAGTTACTCTAACTCAGGCATACAATGTCCAATCAGCCCCAAACTTAACATGTTTGATAAGAATCCTGGCTTAAACACACGCCCATGCCCGTATTCAGTTATAGTCATAGCGCAACCAGCTGGTAACAGGAAGCCACATGTTTAATACTGTTGTGGATGCCTAGCAACATTTTAAAAAAATTCAACAACTGTTAAACAGGGTAGCAACATGCTAGAAACATGCTATAACATGTTAGCAACATTTAGCTAAGTGCTAAAGCATACTCTTAATGCAATGAAACAGGAAGTTACTCTAACTCAGGCATGCAATGTCCAATCAGCCCCAAACTTCACATGTTTGATAACAGTCCTGACCTGAAGATATCTACATGCCAATATTCAGTTATAGTCATAGCGCCACCTACTGTCAACAGGAAGTGACATGTTTAACACTGTGACACACTATTAGCAACACACTAAAAAAGCCATTGAGTGCTAAACTAGTTTAAAATCTACCCAAACATGCTAGCAGCACTTACTTAGTGCTAAAGCATGTTGTTAAAGACATAAAACAGGAAGTTACTGTAACTCAGGCATGCAATGTCCAATCAGCCCCAAACTTCACATGTTTGATAAGACTCCTGGCCTGAAGATATATACATGCCCATATTCAGTTATAATCACAGCGCCACCTGCTGACAACAGGAAGTGACATTTAATGGTATTACGGACTCCTAGCAACATATTAAAAAGCGTTAGCAAGTTTTAAATAGGCTAGCATCATGCTAGAATCATGTTAAAACATGCTAGCAGCACTTACTTAGTGCTAAAGCATGTTGTTAAAGACATAAAATAGGAAGTTACTGTAACTCAGGCATACAATGTCCAATCTGACCCAAGCTTAATATGTTTGATAAGAGTCCTGGTCTGAACACAAGCCCATGCCTATATTCAGTTATAGTCAAAGTGCCACCTGCTGGCAACAGAAAGTCACATGTTTAATACCGATGTGGATGCCCAGCAACATTTAAAAAATATCAACAAGTGTTAAATAGGGTAGCAACATGCTAGAAACATGTTAGCAACATTTAGCTAAGTGCTAAAGCATACTCTTAATGCAATGAAACAGGAAGTTACTGTAACTCAGGCATGCAATGTCCAATCAGCCCCAAACTTAATATGTTTGATAAGAGTCCTGGCCTGAATACATTTACATGCCAATATTTAGTTATAGTCATAGTGCCACCAGCTGGCAACAGCAAATTACTTGGTTTACACTAACTTAAGAATGCAATGTACAATTTGCACCAAACTTGACATGATTGCCAATAGTCCTGGCCTGAAGACATCTAAAAGCCAATATTTCGTAATAGCGCCACCTGTTGGTAGCAGGATATGTCATGACTTACACTAAAGCATGCCATGTTCAATCTTCACCAAACTTCATATGTTTGATAAAAGTGCCGGCCTGAACACATCTGCATGCCAATATTCAGTTATAGGCATAGCGCCACCAGCTGGCAGCAGGAAGATTGGCACATATCAATGACTTTGACATATTCCTCCTACATTTACTGTGTTAATAGCATAGTGCCCACCATTCGCCACCGATCGGCGGTGAGCCCGAGTGCGAGGGCCCTACCATCGCTGCTTGCAGCTTTAATTAGGGCCCGAGCACCGATGGTGTGAGGACCCTATTGGATCTGCTCCGTTTCTTATTATTATTATTCTTATCCGGAATGAATCGCATTTTTGAGGGCCTAAACATACCCGAAAACTAACGAAACTTCGCACACACATCAGACCTGGCGAAAATGGACGTCTGATATGGGTTGCAGAAGTGGGTGTGGCAAAATGGCTCAATAGCGCCACCTTTACACGTTCCGCGGTGTGCGCATTCAGCTGTGATTATCGTACATGCACAAAAATCGGTACACACATGTAGCACACCAATACCTACAAAAAAGCCTCTTGAGATAAAATCTGAAACCCAACAGGAAGTCGGTTATTATTAATTTTCTCAGCAAAATTTGTGCCATTTTTGCCATTTTCAGGTGTCATACTTGAACGAACTCCTCCTAGAGATTTATTCCGATCAACACCAAATTTGGTGAGTCTAATCTAAAGCCCTTTGTGACGTTAAATTGTGAAGATCTAGAGTTTTCATCGGAGGGCGTGTCCGTGGCGGCCTCGCAAATTTCGATGTTTCGCCATGAAAAAGGAAGTTGCTATAACTTAGGCATAAAATGTCCGATCTGTCCCAAACTTCACATGTGTGATAACACTCCTGACCTGAAGACATCTACATGCCCATATTCAGTTATAGTCATAGCGCCACCTGCAGGCAACAGGAAGTGTCATGCTGTACTCTACAACCAACTCCTCCTAGAGATTTATACAGATCAACTCCAAAATCGGTCAGTCTTATAATAAAGGCCTTAGCGATGTTAAATTGTGAAGATCTTGAGTTTTCGGTAAAGGGCGTGTCCGTGGCGGCCTGACAAAGTTTGATGTTTTGCCATGGACATAGAAGTTGTTATAACTCAGCCATAAAATGTCCGATTTGCCTCAAACTTCACATATTTGATAAGAGTCCTGGCCTGAACACATCTGAAGGCCAATATTCTATTATAATCACAGCGCCACCTGTTGGCAACAGGAAATGACTTGTATCAAACTCCTCCTAGAGATTTAATGATATCAACATTATATTTGGTCAGTCTGATATAGAGGCCTTAGAGATGTTAAATTGCGAAGATCTTGAGTCTTCAGTAAAGGGCGTGTCTGTGGCGGCGTGACAAAGTTTGATGTTTTGCCATGGACATAGAAGTTGTTATAACTCAGCCATAAAATGTCCGATCTGCCTCAAACTTCACAGGTTTGTTAAGAGTCCTGGCCTGAAGACACCTAAAGGCCAATATTCAGATATTATCATAACGCCACCTGTTGGCAGCAGGATATATCATATCTTTCACTAACTCAAACATACCAAGGTCAATCTTCACCAAACTTCATGTGTTTGATGAAAGTGGTGGCCTGAACACATCTACATGCCAATAATCAGTTATAGGCATAGCGCCACCAGCTGGCAGCGGGAAATTTGGCACATTTAAGTGACTTTGACATATTTCTCCTATTTTTACTGTATTAAAAGCATACTGCCCACCGTTTGCTGTTTTCCTAAAGCCACTGGTCGGCGGTGAGCCCGGGTGCGAGGGCCCGTTCATCGCTGCTTGCAGCTTTAATTATCATTATTAGGGCCCGAGCCCAAAAGGGCGAAGGCCCTATTGTTCTTCTAAGGATTCTTATTTTTTTTTTTTTTTTTTTTTCAACCGTTGGGGCACTTTTGGGGGACTTAACATACTCAAAAACTCTTGAAAATTTGCACACACGTTGGAATCTGCCGTCGTCCGGACGCCACAGAGGCTGGGACCCGGGCGTGGTTCAGGGCCTCTACAGCGCCCCCTGGAACACAGTTTGAAAACTTGATGTACTGTGCACACATACTTGCACGTATTGATATGAAACTCGGTACACATATAGAACTCACCGAGCTGAACAACTTTTGTACTCTATGTCATGGGCTCCACGCAACAGGAAGTGAGATATTTAGGGCTGTTTAAAAAGCGCATGCTCTGGAATTTATCGTACTCCTCCCAGGATTTCTATACGATTGTCACCAAACTCGGTCAGCATGATCTCAAGACATTGGGGACGCTAAATTGCGAGGGGATTTTTGATATCTCGAACGGTTTGGCCGTGGCAAGGCGACAAAGTTTTGGCGAGAAATGAGAAACAGGAAGTGTCTAATAACTGTTGCACACATTGCCTGATTCTGATGAAACTTCACCAGTTTGTTCGTTGTATGATGCCGATTCCATAAATGTGACTATTATGAGTCAAAGTTATAGCGCCACCAACTGGCAGCAGGAAACGTGTCATTTTCAAAATGCTTTGAAATCAGCCTCTTAATTTTACTCGATTTTCTTTAAACTTCATCAAAATCATGTCAAACACGGCCGATAAAGAATATGTAAAGGGGTCGATGATAAATCAAATGCTGTTGCCATGGCAACGTGTCAAACTTTAAAATTAGATTCCTGTCTTTTCAAGGCAGATAACATGCTTAGAATTTCATGAAACTCAACACACACATCAATATTAATGATAGTTAGACACTGGCAAAAGGTCATAAATGGGCGTGGAGCAGGCACTCTATAGCGCCATCTTTTAACAAAAGTTGGGGGGTTAGTTTTTCCTACAGTCACCAAACTCTGTACTTATATTGTTCTCATCAATCTTGACAACTTTCTAAATCAAACTCATTAGCTAAGACCAACAGAAAGCCGGCTATTTTGATTTGAATGTGGATTTTTTGAAAAATCAGGTAGTAAACAAATTCACACTACTCCTAAGAACAACCAGCTGTTCACACCAAACTTTTTTAACATGAAGAGAAGATTCTGAAGATGTTAAAATTGCGAGCGGATTTTGGATATCTCGAACGGTGTTGACGTGGTGATTTTTTAAAGATGTAGTAAAAAACATAACCCTAATTTTTTATATCTTTAAAGTGCAGCATCCAAACTCTTTAAAACTTTTTTCACACAGAGATCTAATCATTCTGAGCAAGTGCTGGAAATATAAATTTTATACAAGCTTCAATGAATTAAAGAAAATTAAAAAGATAACTCAGAAACCTGCTGTCACTCTGGTGAATGTCTCTACAGTATGTGTGTGCGTTCAGTCAGGCACAGAGAAGCTCATTATTGCAGGGGGGAGGGGTGAGAGGCAGAGAGGGTGACAGAGTAGAGAGCCATTCTACAGACCATCTTTGAACAAAAAAATGCACATACTGTATGTAGTATAATTACATAAATATGTCTGATCTTTGAGAGTCTGATATTTTGAGAAAATATAAAGGGTCACTAAGTCTTTCATTGTTCGTATTTTTGCAGTTGTTGTTTTTTATTTATTTTTTACTTAACTGTACCATGAACTTATCCTATTCAGTCACATAGCAAAAGATTTTAAAAAATACAACTTTTTAGCATGATCAATTTATCTTCATTGATAGACAATATTTACATAGTGTTATTTATTGAATATAAAATAATAATAATAAAACATTAAGACAAACT